>NW_025745792.1:169579-277079 GCF_021184085.1 Oncorhynchus gorbuscha | reverse complement strand
CGGTCCCTCATTCCCTATATAGGGCACTACATTACGGTCCCTCATTCCCTATACAGGGCCCTACATTACGGTCCCTCATTCCCTATATAGGGCACTACATTACGGTCCCTCATTCCCTATATAGGGCACTACATTACGGTCCCTCATTCCCTATACAGGGCCCTACATTACGGTCCCTCATTCCCTATACAGGGCCCTACATTACGGTAAATCATTCCCTATACAGGGCCCTACATTACGGTCCCTCATTCCCTATACAGGGCCCTACATTACGGTCCCTCATTCCCTATATAGGGCACTACATTACGGTCCCTCATTCCCTATATACGGCACTACATTACGGTCCCTCATTCCCTATACCGGGCACTACATTACAGCCCCTCATTCCCTATATAGAGCCCTACATTACGGTCACTCATTCCCTATATAGGGCCCTACATTACGGTCCCTCATTCCCTATATAGGGCACTACATTACGGTCCCTCATTCCCTATATAGGGCACTACATTACGGTCCCTCATTCCCTAAACCGGGCACTACATTATGGCCCCTCATTCCCTATATAGAGCCCTACATTACGGTCCCTCATTCCCTATATAGGGCTCTACATTACGGTCCCTCATTCCCTATATAGGGCCCTACATTACGGTCCCTCATTCCCTATATAGGGCCCTACATTACGGTCCCTCATTCCCTATACCGGGCACTACATTATGGCCCCGCATTCCCTATATAGGGCCCTACATTACGGTCCCTCATTCCCTATATAGGGCCCTACATTACGGTCCCTCATTCCCTATATAGGGCCCTACATTATGGCCCCTCATTCCCAATATATATTCCCTACATTTACATGTTAGTCATGTAACAGACTATCCAGAGCCACTTACAGTCGTGAGTCATTTAGTAGACTCTGTGTGGTTGTCCAGCCCCCCCCCCCCCCCTCACCTCGTTATAGAAGAAGTGTACGGTGTGGTTGTCCAGCCCCTCACCTCGTTATAGAAGAAGTGTAAGTGTGGTTGTCCAGCCCCCGCCCCTCACCTCGTTATAGAAGAAGTGGTTGTCCAGCCCCTCACCTCGTTATAGAAGAAGTGTACGGTGTGGTTGTCCAGCCCCTCACCTCGTTATAGAAGAAGTGTACGGTGTGGTTGTCCAGCCCCTCACCTCGTTATAGAAGAAGTGTACGGTGTGGTTGTCCAGCCCCTCACCTCGTTATAGAAGAAGTGTACGGTGTGGTTGTCCAGCCCACCTCGTTATAGAAGAAGTGTACGGTCCAGCCCCTCCTCACCTCGTTATAGAAGAAGTGTACGGTGTGGTTGTCCAGCCCCTCACCTCGTTATAGAAGAAGTGTACGGTGTGGTTGTCCAGCCCCTCACCTCGTTATAGAAGAAGTGTACGGTGTGGTTGTCCAGCCCCTCACCTCGTTATAGAAGAAGTGTACGGTGTGGTTGTCCAGCCCCTCACCTCGTTATAGAAGAAGTGTACGGTGTGGTTGTCCAGCCCCTCACCTCGTTATAGAAGAAGTGTACGGTGTGGTTGTCCAGCCCCACCTCGTTATAGAAGAAGTGTACGGTGTGGTTGTCCAGCCACCTCGTTATAGAAGAAGTGTACGGTGTGGTTGTCCAGCCCCTCACCTCGTTATAGAAGAAGTGTACGGTGTGGTTGTCCAGCCCCTCACCTCGTTATAGAAGAAGTGTACGGTGTGGTTGTCCAGCCCCTCACCTCGTTATAGAAGAAGTGTACGGTGTGGTTGTCCAGCCCCTCACCTCGTTATAGAAGAAGTTGTATGTGGTTGTCCAGCCCCTCACCTCGTTATAGAAGAAGTGTACGGTGTGGTTGTCCAAGACCTCGTTATAGAAGAAGTGTACGGTGTGGTTGTCCAGCCCCTCACCTCGTTATAGAAGAAGTGTACGGTGTGGTTGTCCAGCCCCTCACCTCGTTATAGAAGAAGTGTACGGTGTGGTTGTCCAGCCCCACCTCGTTATAGAAGAAGTGTACGGTGTGGTTGTCCAGCCCCTCACCTCGTTATAGAAGAAGTGTACGGTGTGGTTGTCCAGCCCCTCACCTCGTTATAGAAGAAGTGTACGGTGTGGTTGTCCAGCCCCTCACCTCGTTATAGAAGAAGTGTACGGTGTTGTCCAGTCACCTCGTTATAGAAGAAGTGTCCCAGCCCCTCACCTCGTTATAGAAGAAGTGTACGGTGTGGTTGTCCAGCCCCTCACCTCGTTATAGAAGAAGTGTACGGTGTGGTTGTCCAGCCCCTCACCTCGTTATAGAAGAAGTGTACGGTGTGGTTGTCCAGCCCCTCACCTCGTTATAGAAGAAGTGTACGGTGTGGTTGTCCAGCCCCTCACCTCGTTATAGAAGAAGTGTACGGTGTGGTTGTCCAGCCCCTCACCTCGTTATAGAAGAAGTGTACGGTGTGGTTGTCCAGCCCCTCACCTCGTTATAGAAGAAGTGTAGCCCCTCACCTCGTTATAGAAGAAGTGTACGGTGGTTGTCCAGCCCCTCACCTCGTTATAGAAGAAGTGTACGGTGTGGTTGTCCAGCCCCTCACCTCGTTATAGAAGAAGTGTACGGTGTGGTTGTCCAGCCCCTCACCTCGTTATAGAAGAAGTGTACGGTGTGGTTGTCCAGCCCCTCACCTCGTTATAGAAGAAGTGTACGGTGTGGTTGTCCAGCCCCTCACCTCGTTATAGAAGAAGTGTACGGTGTGGTTGTCCAGCCCCTCACCTCGTTATAGAAGAAGTGTACGGTGTGGTTGTCCAGCCCCTCACCTCGTTATAGAAGAAGTGTACGGTGTGGTTGTCCAGCCCCTCACCTCGTTATAGAAGAAGTGTACGGTGTGGTTGTCCAGCCCCTCACCTCGTTATAGAAGAAGTGTACGGTGTGGTTGTCCAGCCCCTCACCTCGTTATAGAAGAAGTGTACGGTGTGGTTGTCCAGCCCCTCACCTCGTTATAGAAGAAGTGTACGGTGTGGTTGTCCAGCCCCTCACCTCGTTATAGAAGAAGTGTACGGTGTGGTTGTCCAGCCCCTCACCTCGTTATAGAAGAAGTGTACGGTGTGGTTGTCCAGCCCCTCACCTCGTTATAGAAGAAGTGTACGGTGTGGTTGTCCAGCCCCCCCTCACCTCGTTATAGAAGAAGTGTACGGTGTGGTTGTCCAGCCCCTCACCTCGTTATAGAAGAAGTGTACGGTGTGGTTGTCCAGCCCCTCACCTCGTTATAGAAGAAGTGTACGGTGTGGTTGTCCAGCCCCTCACCTCGTTATAGAAGAAGTGTACGGTGTGGTTGTCCAGCCCCTCACCTCGTTATAGAAGAAGTGTACGGTGTGGTTGTCCAGCCCCTCACCTCGTTATAGAAGAAGTGTACGGTGTGGTTGTCCAGCCCCTCACCTCGTTATAGAAGAAGTGTACGGTGTGGTTGTCCAGCCCCTCACCTCGTTATAGAAGAAGTGTACGGTGTGGTTGTCCAGCCCCTCACCTCGTTATAGAAGAAGTGTACGGTGTGGTTGTCCAGCCCCTCACCTCGTTATAGAAGAAGTGTACGGTGTGGTTGTCCAGCCCCTCACCTCGTTATAGAAGAAGTGTACGGTGTGGTTGTCCAGCCCCTCACCTCGTTATAGAAGAAGTGTACGGTGTGGTTGTCCAGCCCCTCACCTCGTTATAGAAGAAGTGTACGGTGTGGTTGTCCAGCCCCTCACCTCGTTATAGAAGAAGTGTACGGTGTGGTTGTCCAGCCCCTCACCTCGTTATAGAAGAAGTGTACGGTGTGGTTGTCCAGCCCCTCACCTCGTTATAGAAGAAGTGTACGGTGTGGTTGTCCAGCCCCTCACCTCGTTATAGAAGAAGTGTACGGTGTGGTTGTCCAGCCCCTCACCTCACCTCGTTATAGAAGAAGTGTACGGTGTGGTTGTCCAGCCCCTCACCTCGTTATAGAAGAAGTGTACGGTGTGGTTGTCCAGCCCCTCACCTCACCTCGTTATAGAAGAAGTGTACGGTGTGGTTGTCCAGCCCCTCACCTCGTTATAGAAGAAGTGTACGGTGTGGTTGTCCAGCCCCTCACCTCGTTATAGAAGAAGTGTACGGTGTGGTTGTCCAGCCCCTCACCTCGTTATAGAAGAAGTGTACGGTGTCCAGCCCCTCACCTCGTTGTCCAGCCCCTCACCTCGTTATAGAAGAAGTGTACGGTGTGGTTGTCCAGCCCCTCACCTCGTTATAGAAGAAGTGTACGGTGTGGTTGTCCAGCCCCTCACCTCGTTATAGAAGAAGTGTACGGTGTGGTTGTCCAGCCCCTCACCTCGTTATAGAAGAAGTGTACGGTGTGGTTGTCCAGCCCTCACCTCGTTATAGAAGAAGTGTACGGTGTGGTTGTCCAGCCCCTCACCTCGTTATAGAAGAAGTGTACGGTGTGGTTGTCCAGCCCCTCACCTCGTTATAGAAGAAGTGTACGGTAGCCCCTCACCTCGAAGAAGAAGTGTACGGTGTGGTTGTCCAGCCCCTCACCTCGTTATAGAAGAAGTGTACGGTGTGGTTGTCCAGCCCCTCACCTCGTTATAGAAGAAGTGTACGGTGTGGTTGTCCAGCCCCTCACCTCACCTCGTTATAGAAGAAGTGTACGGTGTGGTTGTCCAGCCCCTCACCTCGTTATAGAAGAAGTGTACGGTGTGGTTGTCCAGCCCCTCACCTCGTTATAGAAGAAGTGTGGTGTGGTTGTCCAGCCCCTCACCTCGTTATAGAAGAAGTGTACGGTGTGGTTGTCCAGCCCCTCACCTCGTTATAGAAGAAGTGTACGGTGTGGTTGTCCAGCCCCTCACCTCGTTATAGAAGAAGTGTACGGTGTGGTTGTCCAGCCCCTCACCTCGTTATAGAAGAAGTGTACGGTGTGGTTGTCCAGCCCCTCACCTCGTTATAGAAGAAGTGTACGGTGTGGTTGTCCAGCCCCTCACCTCGTTATAGAAGAAGTGTACGGTGTGGTTGTCCAGCCCCTCACCTCGTTATAGAAGAAGTGTACGGTGTGGTTGTCCAGCCCCTCACCTCGTTATAGAAGAAGTGTACGGTGTGGTTGTCCAGCCCCTCACCTCGTTATAGAAGAAGTGTACGGTGTGGTTGTCCAGCCCCTCACCTCGTTATAGAAGAAGTGTACGGTGTGGTTGTCCAGCCCCTCACCTCGTTATAGAAGAAGAAGTGTACGGTGTGGTTGTCCAGCCCCTCACCTCGTTATAGAAGAAGTGTACGGTGTGGTTGTCCAGCCCCTCACCTCGTTATAGAAGAAGTGTACGGTGTGGTTGTCCAGCCCCTCACCTCGTTATAGAAGAAGTGTGGTTGTCCAGCCCCTCACCTCGGTGAAGAAGTGGTTGTCCAGCCCCTCACCTCGTTATAGAAGAAGTGTACGGTGTGGTTGTCCAGCCCCTCACCTCGTCAGCCCCTCACCTCGTTATAGAAGAAGTGTACGGTGTGGTTGTCCAGCCCCTCACCTCGTTATAGAAGAAGTGTACGGTGTGGTTGTCCAGCCCCTCACCCCCTCACCTATAGAAGAAGTGTACGGTGTGGTTGTCCAGCCCCTCACCTCGTTATAGAAGAAGTGTACGGTGTGGTTGTCCAGCCCCTCACCTCGTTATAGAAGAAGTGTACGGTGTGGTTGTCCAGCCCCTCACCTCGTTATAGAAGAAGTGTACGGTGTGGTTGTCCAGCCCCTCACCTCGTTATAGAAGAAGTGTACGGTGTGGTTGTCCAGCCCCTCACCTCGTTATAGAAGAAGTGTACGGTGTGGTTGTCCAGCCCCTCACCTCGTTATAGAAGAAGTGTACGGTGTGGTTGTCCAGCCCCTCACCTCGTTATAGAAGAAGTGTACGGTGTGGTTGTCCAGCCCCTCACCTCGTTATAGAAGAAGTGTCACGGTGTGGTTGTCCAGCCCCTCACCTCGTTATAGAAGAAGTGTACGGTGTGGTTGTCCAGCCCCTCACCTCGTTATAGAAGAAGTGTACGGTGTGGTTGTCCAGCCCCTCACCTCGTTATAGAAGAAGTGTACGGTGTGGTTGTCCAGCCCCTCACCTCGTCACCTGTGGTTGTCCCTCACCTCGTTATCACCTCGATAGAAGAAGTGTACGGTGTGGTTGTCCAGCCCCTCACCTCGTTATAGAAGAAGTGTACGGTGTGGTTGTCCAGCCCCTCACCTCGTTATAGAAGAAGTGTATGTGGTTGTCCAGACCTCGTTATAGAAGTGTACGGTGTGGTTGTCCAGCCCCTCACCTCGTTATAGAAGAAGTGTACGGTGTGGTTGTCCAGCCCCTCACCTCGTTATAGAAGAAGTGTACGGTGTGGTTGTCCAGCCCCTCACCTCGTTATAGAAGAAGTGTACGGTGTGGTTGTCCAGCCCCTCACCTCGTTATAGAAGAAGTGTACGGTGTGGTTGTCCAGCCCCTCACCTCGTTATAGAAGAAGTGTACGGTGTGGTTGTCCCCCTCACCTCGTTATAGAAGAAGTGTACGCCCCCTCACCTCGTTATAGAAGAAGTGTACGGTGTGGTTGTCCACCTCGTTATAGAAGCCCCTCACCTCGTTATAGAAGAAGTGTACCCCTCACCTCGTTATAGAAGAAGTGTACGGTGTGGTTGTCCAGCCCCTCACCTCGTTATAGAAGAAGTGTACGGTGTGGTTGTCCAGCCCCTCACCTCGTTATAGAAGAAGTGTACGGTGTGGTTGTCCAGCCCCTCACCTCGTTATAGAAGAAGTGTACGGTGTGGTTGTCCAGCCCCTCACCTCGTTATAGAAGAAGTGTACGGTGTGGTTGTCCAGCCCCTCACCTCGTTATAGAAGAAGTGTACGGTGTGGTTGTCCAGCCCCTCACCTCGTTATAGAAGAAGTGTACGGTGTGGTTGTCCAGCCCCTCACCTCGTTATAGAAGAAGTGTACGGTGTGGTTGTCCAGCCCCTCACCTCGGAAGAAGTTGTGTGGTTGTCCAGCCCCTCACCTCGTTATAGAAGAAGTGTACGGTGTGGTTGTCCAGCCCCTCACCTCGTTATAGAAGAAGTGTACGGTGTGGTTGTCCCTCACCTCGTTATAGAAGAAGTGTACGGTGTGGTTGTCCCCCCTCACCTCGTTATAGAAGAAGTGTACGGTGTGGTTGTCCCTCACCTCGTTATAGAAGAAGTGTACGGTGTGGTTGTCCCCCCTCACCTCGTTATAGAAGAAGTGTACGGTGTGGTTGTCCAGCCCCTCACCTCGTTATAGAAGAAGTGTACGGTGTGGTTGTCCACCTCGTTATAGCCCCTCACCTCGTTATAGAAGAAGTGTACGGTGTGGTTGTCCCTCACCTCGTTATAGAAGAAGTGTACGGTGTGGTTGTCCAGCCCCTCACCTCGTTATAGAAGAAGTGTACGGTGTGGTTGTCCAGCCCCTCACCTCGTTATAGAAGAAGTGTACGGTGTGGTTGTCCAGCCCCTCACCTCGTTATAGAAGAAGTGTACGGTGTGGTTGTCCAGCCCCTCACCTCGTTATAGAAGAAGTGTACGGTGTGGTTGTCCAGCCCCTCACCTCGTTATAGAAGAAGTGTACGGTGTGGTTGTCCAGCCCCTCACCTCGTTATAGAAGAAGTGTACGGTGTGGTTGTCCAGCCCCTCACCTCGTTATAGAAGAAGTGTACGGTGTGGTTGTCCAGCCCCTCACCTCGTTATAGAAGAAGTGTACGGTGTGGTTGTCCAGCCCCCCGCCCCTCACCTCGTTATAGAAGAAGTGTACGGTGTGGTTGTCCAGCCCCTCACCTCGTTATAGAAGAAGTGTACGGTGTGGTTGTCCAGCCCCTCACCTCGTTATAGAAGAAGTGTACGGTGTGGTTGTCCAGCCCCTCACCTCGTTATAGAAGAAGTGTACGGTGTGGTTGTCCCCTCACCTCGTTAGAAGTGTACGGTGTGGTTGTCCAGCCCCTCACCTCGTTATAGAAGAATAGAAGAAGTGTACGGTGTGGTTGTCCAGCCCCTCACCTCGTTATAGAAGAAGTGTACGGTGTGGTTGTCCAGCCCCTCACCTCGTTATAGAAGAAGTGTACGGTGTGGTTGTCCAGCCCCTCACCTCGTTATAGAAGAAGTGTACGGTGTGGTTGTCCAGCCCCTCACCTCGTTATAGAAGAAGTTATGTGGTTGTCCAGCCCCTCACCTCGTTAGAAGTGTACGGTGTGGTTGTCCAGCCCCTCACCTCGTTATAGAAGAAGTGTACGGTGTGGTTGTCCAGCCCCTCACCTCGTTATAGAAGAAGTGTACGGTGTGGTTGTCCAGCCCCTCACCTCGTTATAGAAGAAGTGTACGGTGTGGTTGTCCAGCCCCTCACCTCGTTATAGAAGAAGTGTACGGTGTGGTTGTCCAGCCCCTCACCTCGTTATAGAAGAAGTGTACGGTGTGGTTGTCCAGCCCCTCACCTCGTTATAGAAGAAGTGTACGGTGTGGTTGTCCAGCCCCTCACCTCGTTATAGAAGAAGTGTACGGTGTGGTTGTCCAGCCCCTCACCTCGTTATAGAAGAAGTGTACGGTGTGGTTGTCCAGCCCCTCACCTCGTTATAGAAGAAGTGTACGGTGTGGTTGTCCAGCCCCTCACCTCGTTATAGAAGAAGTGTACGGTGTGGTTGTCCAGCCCCTCACCTCGTTATAGAAGAAGTGTACGGTGTGGTTGTCCAGCCCCTCACCTCGTTATAGAAGAAGTGTACGGTGTGGTTGTCCAGCCCCTCACCTCGTTATAGAAGAAGTGTACGGTGTGGTTGTCCAGCCCCTCACCTCGTTATAGAAGAAGTGTGGTTGTCCAGCCCCTCACCTCGTTATAGAAGAAGTGTACGGTGTGGTTGTCCAGCCCCTCACCTCGTTATAGAAGAAGTGTACGGTGTGGTTGTCCAGCCCCTCACCTCGTTATAGAAGAAGTGTACGGTGTGGTTGTCCAGCCCCTCACCTCGTTATAGAAGAAGTGTACGGTGTGGTTGTCCAGCCCCTCACCTCGTTATAGAAGAAGTGTACGGTGTGGTTGTCCAGCCCCTCACCTCGTTATAGAAGAAGTGTACGGTGTGGTTGTCCAGCCCCTCACCTCGTTATAGAAGAAGTGTACGGTGTGGTTGTCCAGCCCCTCACCTCGTCCAGCCCCTCACCTCGTTATAGAAGAAGTGTACGGTGTGGTTGTCCAGCCCCTCACCTTATAGAAGAAGTATAGACCTCGTTAGAAGTGTACGGTGTGGTTGTCCAGCCCCTCACCTCGTTATAGAAGAAGTGTACGGTGTGGTTGTCCAGCCCCTCACCTCGTTATAGAAGAAGTGTACGGTGTGGTTGTCCAGCCCCTCACCTCGTTATAGAAAGTGTACGGTGTGGTTGTCCAGTGTACGGTGTGGTTGTCCAGCCCCTCGTTATAGAAGAAGTGTACGCCCCTCACCTCGTTATAGAAGAAGTGTACGGTGTGGTTGTCCAGCCCCTCACCTCGTTATAGACCTCGAAAGTGTACGGTGTGGTTGTCCAGCCCCTCACCTCGTTATAGAAGAAGTGTACGGTGTGGTTGTCCAGCCCCTCACCTCGTTATAGAAGAAGTGTACGGTGTGGTTGTCCAGCCCCTCACCTCGTTATAGAAGAAGTGTACGGTGTGGTTGTCCAGCCCCTCACCTCGTTATAGAAGAAGTGTACGGTGTGGTTGTCCAGCCCTCACCTCGTTATAGAAGAAGTGTACGGTGTGGTTGTCCAGCCCCTCACCTCGTTATAGAAGAAGTGTACGGTGTGGTTGTCCAGCCCCTCACCTCGTTATAGAAGAAGTGTACGGTGTGGTTGTCCAGCCCCTCACCTCGTTATAGAAGAAGTGTACGGTGTGGTTGTCCAGCCCTCACCTCGTTATAGAAGAAGTGTACGGTGTGGTTGTCCAGCCCCTCACCTCGTTATAGAAGAAGTGTACGGTGTGGTTGTCCAGCCCTCACCTCGTTATAGAAGAAGTGTACGGTGTGGTTGTCCAGCCCCTCGTTATAGAAGAAGTGTACGGTGTGGTTGTCCCTCACCTCGTTATAGAAGAAGTGTACGGTGTGGTTGTCCAGCCCCCTCACCTCACCTCGTTATAGAAGAAGTGTACGGTGTGGTTGTCCAGCCCCCCCTCACCTCGTTATAGAAGAAGTGTACGGTGTGGTTGTCCAGCCCTCACCTCGTTATAGAAGAAGTGTACGGTGTGGTTGTCCAGCCCCTCACCTCGTTATAGAAGAAGTGTACGGTGTGGTTGTCCAGCCACCTCACCTCGTTATAGAAGAAGTGTACGGTGTGGTTGTCCAGCCCCTCACCTCGTTATAGAAGAAGTGTACGGTGTGGTTGTCCAGCCCCTCACCTCGTTATAGAAGAAGTGTACGGTGTGGTTGTCCAGCCCCTCACCTCGTTATAGAAGAAGTGTACGGTGTGGTTGTCCACCCCGGTGTGGTTGTCCAGCCCCTCACCTCGTTATAGAAGAAGTGTACGGTGTGGTTGTCCAGCCCCTCACCTCGTTATAGAAGAAGTGTACGGTGTGGTTGTCCAGCCCCTCACCTCGTTATAGAAGAAGTGTACGGTGTGGTTGTCCAGCCCCTCACCTCGTTATAGAAGAAGTTATAGCCCCTCACCTCGTTATAGAAGTGTACGGTGTGGTTGTCCAGCCCCTCACCTCGTTATAGAAGAAGTGTACGGTGTGGTTGTCCAGCCCCTCACCTCGTTATAGAAGAAGTGTACGGTGTGGTTGTCCAGCCCTCACCTCGTTATAGAAGAAGTGTACGGTGTGGTTGTCCAGCCCCCGCCCTCACCTCGTTATAGAAGAAGTGTACGGTGTGGTTGTCCAGCCCCGGTGTGGTTGTCCCTCACCTCGTTATGGTTGAACCTCGTTATAGAAGAAGTGTACGGTGTGGTTGTCCAGCCCCTCACCTCGTTATAGAAGAAGTGTACGGTGTGGTTGTCCAGCCCCTCACCTCGTTATAGAAGAAGTGTACGGTGTGGTTGTCCAGCCCCTCACCTCGTTATAGAAGAAGTGTACGGTGTGGTTGTCCAGCCCCTCACCTCGTTATAGAAGAAGTGTACGGTGTGGTTGTCCAGCCCCCACCTGTAGAAGAAGTGTGGTTGTCCAGCCCCTCACCTCGTTATAGAAGAAGTGTACGGTGTGGTTGTCCAGCCCCTCACCTCGTTATAGAAGAAGTGTACGGTGTGGTTGTCCAGCCCCTCACCTCGTTATAGAAGAAGTGTACGGTGTGGTTGTCCAGCCCCTCACCTCGTTATAGAAGAAGTGTACGGTGTGGTTGTCCAGCCCCTCACCTCGTTATAGAAGAAGTGTACGGTGTGGTTGTCCAGCCCCTCACCTCGTTATAGAAGAAGTGTACGGTGTGGTTGTCCAGCCCCCGTTATAGAAGAAGTGTACTCACCTCGTTATAGAAGAAGTGTACGGTGTGGTTGTCCAGCCCCTCACCTCGTTATAGAAGAAGTGTACGGTGTGGTTGTCCAGCCCCTCACCTCGTTATAGAAGAAGTGTACGGTGTGGTTGTCCAGCCCCTCACCTCGTTATAGAAGAAGTGTACGGTGTGGTTGTCCAGCCCCCGCCCCTCACCTCGTTATAGAAGAAGTGTACGGTGTGGTTGTCCAGCCCCTCACCTCGTTATAGAAGAAGTGTACGGTGTGGTTGTCCAGCCCCCCGCCCCTCACCTCGTTATAGAAGAAGTGTACGGTGTGGTTGTCCAGCCCCTCACCTCGTTATAGAAGAAGTGTACGGTGTGGTTGTCCAGCCCCTCACCTCGTTATAGAAGAAGTGTACGGTGTGGTTGTCCAGCCCCTCACCTCGTTATAGAAGAAGTGTACGGTGTGGTTGTCCAGCCCCTCACCTCGTTATAGAAGAAGTGTACGGTGTGGTTGTCCAGCCCCTCACCTCGTTATAGAAGAAGTGTACGGTGTGGTTGTCCAGCCCCTCACCTCGTTATAGAAGAAGTGGGTGTGGTTGTCCAGCCCCTCACCTCGTTATAGAAGAAGTGTACGGTGTGGTTGTCCAGCCCCTCACCTCGTTATAGAAGAAGTGTACGGTGTGGTTGTCCAGCCCCTCACCTCGTTATAGAAGAAGTGTACGGTGTGGTTGTCCAGCCCCCCCCCTCACCTCGTTATAGAAGAAGTGTACGGTGTGGTTGTCCAGCCCCCTCACCTCGTTATAGAAGAAGTGTACGGTGTGGTTGTCCAGCCCCCCTCACCTCGTTATAGAAGAAGTGTACGGTGTGGTTGTCCAGCCCCTCACCTCGTTATAGAAGAAGTGTACGGTGTGGTTGTCCCTCACCTCGTTATAGAAGAAGTGTACGGTGTGGTGTGGTGTCCAGCCCCTCACCTCGTTATAGAAGAAGTGTACGGTGTGGTTGTCCAGCCCCTCACCTCGTTATAGAAGAAGTGTACGGTGTGGTTGTCCAGCCCTCACCTCGTTATAGAAGAAGTGTACGGTGTGGTTGTCCAGCCCACCTCCCCTCAGAAGAAGTGTACGGTGTGGTTGTCCAGCCCCTCACCTCGTTATAGAAGAAGTGTACGGTGTGGTTGTCCAGCCCCTCACCTCGTTATAGAAGAAGTGTACGGTGTGGTTGTCCAGCCTCACCTCGTTATAGAAGAAGTGTACGGTGTGGTTGTCCAGCCCCTCACCTCGTTATAGAAGAAGTGTACGGTGTGGTTGTCCAGCCCCTCACCTCGTTATAGAAGAAGTGTACGGTGTGGTTGTCCAGCCCCTCACCTCGTTATAGAAGAAGTGTACGGTGTGGTTGTCCAGCCCCTCACCTCGTTATAGAAGAAGTGTACGGTGTGGTTGTCCAGCCCCTCGTTATAGCCCCTCACCTCGTTATAGAAGAAGTCGTTATAGAAGAAGTGTACGGTGTGGTTGTCCAGCCCCTCACCTCGTTATAGAAGAAGTGTACGGTGTGGTTGTCCAGCCCCACCTCCCCTAGACCCAGCCCCTCACCTCGTTATAGAAGAAGTGTACGGTGTGGTTGTCCAGCCCCTCACCTCGTTATAGAAGAAGTGTACGGTGTGGTTGTCCAGCCCCCCTCGTTAGCCCCTCACCTCGTTATAGAAGAAGTGTACGGTGTGGTTGTCCAGCCCCTCACCTCGTTATAGAAGAAGTGTACGGTGTGGTTGTCCAGCCCCTCACCTCGTTATAGAAGAAGTGTACGGTGTGGTTGTCCAGCCCCTCACCTCGTTATAGAAGAAGTGTACGGTGTGGTTGTCCAGCCCCTCACCTCGTTATAGAAGAAGTGTACGGTGTGGTTGTCCAGCCCCTCACCTCGTTATAGAAGAAGTGTACGGTGTGGTTGTCCAGCCCCTCACCTCGTTATAGAAGAAGTGTACGGTGTGGTTGTCCAGCCCCTCACCTCGTTATAGAAGAAGTGTACGGTGTGGTTGTCCAGCCCCTCACCTCGTTATAGAAGAAGTGTACGGTGTGGTTGTCCAGCCCCTCACCTCGTTATAGAAGAAGTGTACGGTGTGGTTGTCCAGCCCCTCACCTCGTTATAGAAGAAGTGTACGGTGTGGTTGTCCAGCCCCTCACCTCGTTGTCCAGCCCCTCACCTCGTTATAGAAGAAGTGTACGGTGTGGTTGTCCAGCCCCTCACCTCGTTATAGAAGAAGTGTACGGTGTGGTTGTCCAGCCCCTCACCTCGTTATAGAAGAAGTGTACGGTGTGGTTGTCCAGCCCCTCACCTCGTTATAGAAGAAGTGTACGGTGTGGTTGTCCCCCCAGCCCCTCACCTCGTTATAGAAGAAGTGTACGGTGTGGTTGTCCAGCCCCTCACCTCGTTATAGAAGAAGTGTACGGTGTGGTTGTCCAGCCCCTCACCTCGTTATAGAAGAAGTGTACGGTGTGGTTGTCCAGCCCCTCACCTCGTTATAGAAGAAGTGTACGGTGTGGTTGTCCAGCCCCTCACCTCGTTATAGAAGAAGTGTACGGTGTGGTTGTCCAGCCCCTCACCTCGTTATAGAAGAAGTGTACGGTGTGGTTGTCCAGCCCCTCACCTCGTTATAGAAGAAGTGTGTGGTTGGTGTGGTTGTCCAGCCCCTCACCTCGTTATAGAAGAAGTGTACGGTGTGGTTGTCCAGCCCCTCACCTCGTTATAGAAGAAGTGTACGGTGTGGTTGTCCAGCCCCTCACCTCGTTATAGAAGAAGTGTACGGTGTGGTTGTCCAGCCCCTCACCTCGTTATAGAAGAAGTGTACGGTGTGGTTGTCCAGCCCCTCACCTCGTTATAGAAGAAGTGTACGGTGTGGTTGTCCAGCCCCTCACCTCGTTATAGAAGAAGTGTACGGTGTGGTTGTCCAGCCCCTCACCTCGTTATAGAAGAAGTGTACGGTGTGGTTGTCCAGCCCCTCACCTCCAGTTATAGAAGAAGTGTACGGTGTGGTTGTCCAGCCCCTCACCTCGTTATAGAAGAAGTGTACGGTGTGGTTGTCCAGCCCCTCACCTCGTTATAGAAGAAGTGTACGGTGTGGCCCCAGCCCCTCACCTCGTTATAGAAGAAGTGTACGGTGTGGTTGTCCAGCCCCTCACCTCGTTATAGAAGAAGTGTACGGTGTGGTTGTCCAGCCCCTCACCTCGTTATAGAAGAAGTGTACGGTGTGGTTGTCCAGCCCCTCACCTCGTTATAGAAGAAGTGTACGGTGTGGTTGTCCAGCCCCTCACCTCGTTATAGAAGAAGTGTACGGTGTGGTTGTCCAGCCCCTCACCTCGTTATAGAAGAAGTGTACGGTGTGGTTGTCCAGCCCCTCACCTCGTTATAGAAGAAGTGTACGGTGTGGTTGTCCAGCCCCTCACCTCGTTATAGAAGAAGTGTACGGTGTGGTTGTCCAGCCCCTCACCTCGTTATAGAAGAAGTGTACGGTGTGGTTGTCCAGCCCCTCACCTCGTTATAGAAGAAGTGTACGGTGTGGTTGTCCAGCCCCTCACCTCGTTATAGAAGAAGTGTACGGTGTGGTTGTCCAGCCCCTCACCTCGTTATAGAAGAAGTGTACGGTGTGGTTGTCCAGCCCCTCACCTCGTTATAGAAGAAGTGTACGGTGTGGTTGTCCAGCCCTCACCTCGTTATAGAAGAAGTGTACGGTGTGGTTGTCCAGCCCCTCACCTCGTTATAGAAGAAGTGTACGGTGTGGTTGTCCAGCCCCTCACCTCGTTATAGAAGAAGTGTACGGTGTGGTTGTCCAGCCCCTCACCTCGTTATAGAAGAAGTGTACGGTGTGGTTGTCCAGCCCCTCACCTCGTTATAGAAGAAGTGTACGGTGTGGTTGTCCAGCCCCTCACCTCGTTATAGAAGAAGTGTACGGTGTGGTTGTCCCTCACCCCGGTGTGGTTGTCCAGCCCCTCACCTCGTTATAGAAGAAGTGTACGGTGTGGTTGTCCAGCCCCTCACCTCACCTGTGGTTGTCCAGCCCCTCACCTCGTTATAGAAGAAGTGTACGGTGTGGTTGTCCAGCCCCTCACCTCGTTATAGAAGAAGTGTACGGTGTGGTTGTCCAGCCCCTCACCTCGTTATAGAAGAAGTGTACGGTGTGGTTGTCCAGCCCCTCACCTCGTTATAGAAGAAGTGTACGGTGTGGTTGTCCCCCTCAGCCCCAGCCCCTCACCTCGTTATAGAAGAAGTGTACGGTGTGGTTGTCCAGCCCCTCACCTCGTTATAGAAGAAGTGTACGGTGTGGTTGTCCAGCCCCTCACCTCGTTATAGAAGAAGTGTACGGTGTGGTTGTCCAGCCCCTCACCTCGTTATAGAAGAAGTGTACGGTGTGGTTGTCCAGCCCCTCACCTCGTTATAGAAGAAGTGTACGGTGTGGTTGTCCAGCCCCTCACCTCGTTATAGAAGAAGTGTACGGTGTGGTTGTCCAGCCCCTCACCTCGTTATAGAAGAAGTGTACGGTGTGGTTGTCCAGCCCCTCACCTCGTTATAGAAGAAGTGTACGGTGTGGTTGTCCAGCCCCTCACCTCGTTATAGAAGAAGTGTACGGTGTGGTTGTCCAGCCCCTCACCTCGTTATAGAAGAAGTGTACGGTGTGGTTGTCCCCCTCAGCCCCCCCTCACCTCGTTATAGAAGAAGTGTAACCTCGTTATAGAAGAAGTGTACGGTGTGGTTGTCCCCTCAGCCCCTCACCTCGTTATAGAAGAAGTGTACGGTGTGGTTGTCCAGCCCCTCACCTCGTTATAGAAGAAGTGTACGGTGTGGTTGTCCAGCCCCTCACCTCGTTATAGAAGAAGTGTACGGTGTGGTTGTCCAGCCCCTCACCTCGTTATAGAAGAAGTGTACGGTGTGGTTGTCCAGCCCCTCACCTCGTTATAGAAGAAGTGTACGGTGTGGTTGTCCAGCCCCTCACCTCGTTATAGAAGAAGTGTACGGTGTGGTTGTCCCCCGCCCCTCACCTCGTTATAGAAGAAGTGTACGGTGTGGTTGTCCAGCCCCTCAGCCCCTCACCTCGTTATAGAAGAAGTGTAGCCTCACCTCGGTGTGGTTGTCCAGCCCCCCAGCCCCTCACCTCGTTATAGAAGAAGTGTACGGTGTGGTTGTCCAGCCCCTCACCTCGTTATAGAAGAAGTGTACGGTGTGGTTGTCCAGCCCCTCACCTCGTTATAGAAGAAGTGTACGGTGTGGTTGTCCAGCCCCTCACCTCGTTATAGAAGAAGTGTACGGTGTGGTTGTCCCCCTCAGCCCCAGCCCCTCACCTCGTTATAGAAGAAGTGTACGGTGTGGTTGTCCAGCCCCTCACCTCGTTATAGAAGAAGTGTACGGTGTGGTTGTCCAGCCCCTCACCTCGTTATAGAAGAAGTGTACGGTGTGGTTGTCCAGCCCCTCACCTCGTTATAGAAGAAGTGTACGGTGTGGTTGTCCAGCCCCTCACCTCGTTATAGAAGAAGTGTACGGTGTGGTTGTCCAGCCCCCCGCCCCTCACCTCGTTATAGAAGAAGTGTACGGTGTGGTTGTCCCCCCTCACCTCGTTATAGAAGAAGTGTACGGTGTGGTTGTCCAGCCCCTCACCTCGTTATAGAAGAAGAAGTCACCTCGTTATAGAAGAAGTGTACGGTGTGGTTGTCCCCCTCACCTCGTTATAGAAGAAGTGTACGGTGTGGTTGTCCCTCACCTCGTTATAGAAGAAGTGTACGGTGTGGTTGTCCAGCCCCTCACCTCGCCCCCCCCGCCCCTCACCTCGTTATAGAAGAAGTGTACGGTGTGGTTGTCCCCCTCACCTCGTTATAGAAGAAGTGTACGGTGTGGTTGTCCAGCCCCTCACCTCGTTATAGAAGAAGTGTACGGTGTGGTTGTCCAGCCCCTCACCTCGTTATAGAAGAAGTGTACGGTGTGGTTGTCCCCTCACCTCCCCCCCTCACCTCGTTATAGAAGAAGTGTACGGTGTGGTTGTCCAGCCCCTCACCTCGTTATAGAAGAAGTGTACGGTGTGGTTGTCCAGCCCCTCACCTCGTTATAGAAGAAGTGTACGGTGTGGTTGTCCAGCCCCTCACCTCGTTATAGAAGAAGTGTACGGTGTGGTTGTCCAGCCCCTCACCTCGTTATAGAAGAAGTGTACGGTGTGGTTGTCCAGCCCCTCACCTCGTTATAGAAGAAGTGTACGGTGTGGTTGTCCAGCCCCTCACCTCGTTATAGAAGAAGTGTACGGTGTGGTTGTCCAGCCCCTCACCTCGTTATAGAAGAAGTGTACGGTGTGGTTGTCCAGCCCCTCACCTCGTTATAGAAGAAGTGTACGGTGTGGTTGTCCAGCCCCTCACCTCGTTATAGAAGAAGTGTACGGTGTGGTTGTCCAGCCCCTCACCTCGTTATAGAAGAAGTGTACGGTGTGGTTGTCCAGCCCCTCACCTCGTTATAGAAGAAGTGTACGGTGTGGTTGTCCAGCCCCTCACCTCGTTATAGAAGAAGTGTACGGTGTGTGGTTGTCCAGCCCCCAGCCCCTCACCTCGTTATAGAAGAAGTGTACGGTGTGGTTGTCCAGCCCCTCACCTCGTTATAGAAGAAGTGTACGGTGTGGTTGTCCAGCCCCCGCCCCTCACCTCGTTATAGAAGAAGTGTACGGTGTGGTTGTCCAGCCCCTCACCTCGTTATAGAAGAAGTGTACGGTGTGGTTGTCCAGCCCCTCACCTCGTTATAGAAGAAGTGTACCCTCCCCCCTCACCTCGTTATAGAAGAAGTGTACGGTGTGGTTGTCCAGCCCCTCACCTCGTTATAGAAGAAGTGTACGGTGTGGTTGTCCAGCCCCTCACCTCGTTATAGAAGAAGTGTACGGTGTGGTTGTCCAGCCCCACCTCGTTATAGAAGAAGTGTACCCAGCCCCTCACCTCGTTATAGAAGAAGTGTACGGTGTGGTTGTCCAGCCCCTCACCTCGTTATAGAAGAAGTGTACGGTGTGGTTGTCCAGCCCCTCACCTCGTTATAGAAGAAGTGTACGGTGTGGTTGTCCAGCCCCTCACCTCGTTATAGAAGAAGTGTACGGTGTGGTTGTCCAGCCCCTCACCTCGTTATACCTCGAAGAAGTGTACGGTGTGGTTGTCCCCCCTCACCTCGTTATAGAAGAAGTGTACGGTGTGGTTGTCCAGGTGAAGAAGTGTACGGTGTGGTTTGTCCAGCCCCTCACCTCGTTATAGAAGAAGTGTACGGTGTGGTTGTCCAGCCCCCAGCCCCTCACCTCGTTATAGAAGAAGTGTACGGTGTGGTTGTCCAGCCCCTCACCTCGTTATAGAAGAAGTGTACGGTGTGGTTGTCCAGCCCCTCACCTCGTTATAGAAGAAGTGTACGGTGTGGTTGTCCAGCCCCTCACCTCGTTATAGAAGAAGTGTACGGTGTGGTTGTCCCCCCACCTCGTTATAGAAGAAGTGTACGGTGTGGTTGTCCCTCACCTCGTTATAGAAGAAGTGTACGGTGTGGTTGTCCAGCCCCTCACCTCGTTATAGAAGAAGTGTACGGTGTGGTTGTCCCTCACCTCGTTGTCCCCCCTCACCTCGTTATAGAAGAAGTGTACGGTGTGGTTGTCCCCCCTCACCTCGTTATAGAAGAAGTGTACGGTGTGGTTGTCCAGCCCCTCACCTCGTTATAGAAGAAGTGTACGGTGTGGTTGTCCCTCACCTCGTTATAGAAGAAGTGTACGGTGTGGTTGTCCCTCACCTCGTTATAGAAGAAGTGTACGGTGTGGTTGTCCAGCCCCTCACCTCGTTATAGAAGAAGTGTACGGTGTGGTTGTCCCCCCTCACCTCGTTATAGAAGAAGTGTACGGTGTGGTTGTCCCTCACCTCGTTATAGAAGAAGTGTACGGTGTGGTTGTCCCTCACCTCGTTATAGAAGAAGTGTACGGTGTGGTTGTCCAGCCCCTCACCTCGTTATAGAAGAAGTGTACGGTGTGGTTGTCCAGCCCCTCACCTCGTTATAGAAGAAGTGTACGGTGTGGTTGTCCAGCCCCTCACCTCGTTATAGAAGAAGTGTACGGTGTGGTTGTCCAGCCCCTCACCTCGTTATAGAAGAAGTGTACGGTGTGGTTGTCCAGCCCCTCACCTCGTTATAGAAGAAGTGTACGGTGTGGTTGTCCAGCCCCTCACCTCGTTATAGAAGAAGTGTACGGTGTGGTTGTCCAGCCCCTCACCTCGTTATAGAAGAAGTGTACGGTGTGGTTGTCCAGCCCCTCACCTCGTTATAGAAGAAGTGTGGTTGTCCACGGTGTGGTTGTCCAGCCCCTCACCTCGTTATAGAAGAAGTGTACGGTGTGGTTGTCCAGCCCCCCGCCCCTCACCTCGTTATAGAAGAAGTGTACGGTGTGGTTGTCCAGCCCCTCACCTCGTTATAGAAGAAGTGTACGGTGTGGTTGTCCAGCCCCCCGCCCCTCACCTCGTTATAGAAGAAGTGTACGGTGTGGTTGTCCAGCCCCTCACCTCGTTATAGAAGAAGTGTACGGTGTGGTTGTCCAGCCCCCCTCGTTATAGAAGAAGTGTACGCCCCTCACCTCGTTATAGAAGAAGTGTACGGTGTGGTTGTCCAGCCCCTCACCTCGTTATAGAAGAAGTGTACGGTGTGGTTGTCCAGCCCCCAGCCCCTCACCTCGTTATAGAAGAAGTGTACGGTGTGGTTGTCCCTCACCTCGTTATAGAAGAAGTGTACGGTGTGGTTGTCCCTCACCTCGTTATAGAAGAAGTGTACGGTGTGGTTGTCCAGCCCCTCACCTCGTTATAGAAGAAGTGTACGGTGTGGTTGTCCAGCCCCCAGCCCCTCACCTCGTTATAGAAGAAGTGTACGGTGTGGTTGTCCCTCACCTCGTTATAGAAGAAGTGTACGGTGTGGTTGTCCAGCCCCCCGCCCCTCACCTCGTTATAGAAGAAGTGTACGGTGTGGTTGTCCAGCCCCTCACCTCGTTATAGAAGAAGTGTACGGTGTGGTTGTCCAGCCCCCAGCCCCTCACCTCGTTATAGAAGAAGTGTACGGTGTGGTTGTCCCTCACCTCGTTATAGAAGAAGTGTACGGTGTGGTTGTCCAGCCCCTCACCTCGTTATAGAAGAAGTGTACGGTGTGGTTGTCCCGGAAGAAGTGTGGTTGTCCCTCACCTCGTTATAGAAGAAGTGTACGGTGTGGTTGTCCAGCCCCTCACCTCGTTATAGAAGAAGTGTACGGTGTGGTTGTCCCTCACCTCGTTATAGAAGAAGTGTACGGTGTGGTTGTCCAGCCCCTCACCTCGTTATAGAAGAAGTGTACGGTGTGGTTGTCCCTCACCTCGTTATAGAAGAAGTGTACGGTGTGGTTGTCCAGCCCCTCACCTCGTTATAGAAGAAGTGTACGGTGTGGTTGTCCCTCACCTCGTTATAGAAGAAGTGTACGGTGTGGTTGTCCAGCCCCTCACCTCGTTATAGAAGAAGTGTACGGTGTGGTTGTCCAGCCCCTCACCTCGTTATAGAAGAAGTGTACGGTGTGGTTGTCCAGCCCCTCACCTCGTTATAGAAGAAGTGTACGGTGTGGTTGTCCCTCACCTCGTTATAGAAGAAGTGTACGGTGTGGTTGTTCAGTTTGAGTGACAGGGTCTTCAGGAAGGACACATAATAGGCCATGATCTCCTCGTCTGAGAAGTCAAACTTGTGGACGATGATGGAGTTGACGTGGTTATTGGACAGCAGGTAATCTAGGAGGAGGAGAGAGGAGGAGGAGAGAGGAGGAGGACACAGTTATATGATGGAGTTGACGTGGTTGTTGGACAGCAGGTAATCTAGAGGAGGAGGAGGACACAGTTATATGATGGGAGGAGTTGACGTGGTTATTGGACAGCAGGTAATCTAGAGGAGGAGGAGGAGGAGGAGGAGAGAGGAGGAGGAGAGAGGAGGAGGACACAGTTATATGATGGGAGGAGTTGACGTGGTTGTTGGACAGCAGGTAATCTAGAGGAGGAGGAGAGAGGAGGAGGACACAGTTATATGATGGGAGGAGTTGACGTGGTTGTTGGACAGCAGGTAATCTAGAGGAGGAGGAGAGAGGAGGAGGACACAGTTATATGATGGGAGGAGTTGACGTGGTTGTTGGACAGCAGGTAATCTAGAGGAGGAGGAGGACACAGTTATATGATGGGAGGAGTTGACGTGGTTGTTGGACAGCAGGTAATCTAGAGGAGGAGGAGGACACAGTTATATGATGGGAGGAGTTGACGTGGTTATTGGACAGCAGGTAGTCTAGAGGAGGAGGAGAGAGGAGGAGGAGAGAGGAGGAGGAGAGAGGAGGAGGAGAGAGGAGGAGGACACAGTTATATGATGGAGTTGACGTGGTTATTGGACAGCAGGTAGTCTAGAGGAGGAGGAGAGAGGAGGAGGAGAGAGGAGGAGGAGAGAGGAGGAGGAGAGAGGAGGAGGACACAGTTATATGATGGGAGGAGTTGACGTGGTTGTTGGACAGCAGGTAGTCTAGAGGAGGAGGAGAGAGGAGGAGGACACAGTTATATGATGGGAGGAGTTGACGTGGTTATTGGACAGCAGGTAGTCTAGAGGAGGAGGAGAGAGGAGGAGGAGAGAGGAGGAGGAGAGAGGAGGAGGACACAGTTATATGATGGGAGGAGTTGACGTGGTTATTGGACAGCAGGTAGTCTAGAGGAGGAGGAGGAGAGAGGAGGAGGAGAGAGGAGGAGGACACAGTTATATGATGGGAGGAGTTGACGTGGTTATTGGACAGCAGGTAGTCTAGAGGAGGAGGAGAGAGGAGGAGGACACAGTTATATGATGGAGTTGACGTGGTTGTTGGACAGCAGGTAGTCTAGAGGAGGAGGAGGAGAGAGGAGGACACAGTTATATGATGGAGTTGACGTGGTTGTTGGACAGCAGGTAGTCTAGAGGAGGAGGAGAGAGGAGGAGGACACAGTTATATGATGGAGTTGACGTGGTTGTTGGACAGCAGGTAGTCTAGAGGAAGAGGAGAGAGGAGGAGGAGAGAGGAGGAGGAGAGAGGAGGAGGACACAGTTATATGATGGGAGTTGACGTGGTTGTTGGACAGCAGGTAGTCTAGAGGAGGAGGAGAGAGGAGGAGGAGAGAGGAGGAGGACACAGTTATATGATGGAGTTGACGTGGTTGTTGGACAGCAGGTAATCTAGAGGAGGAGAGAGGAGGAGGAGAGAGGAGGAGGACACAGTTATATGATGGAGTTGACGTGGTTATTGGACAGCAGGTAGTCTAGAGGAGGAGGAGGAGGAGGACACAGTTATATGATGGGAGGAGTTGACGTGGTTGTTGGACAGCAGGTAGTCTAGAGGAGGAGGAGAGAGGAGGAGGAGAGAGGAGGAGGACACAGTTATATGATGGAGTTGACGTGGTTGTTGGACAGCAGGTAATCTAGAGGAGGAGAACACAGTTATATGATGGGAGGAGTTGACGTGGTTGTTGGACAGCAGGTAGTCTAGAGGAGGAGGAGAGAGGAGGAGGAGAGAGGAGGAGGACACAGTTATATGATGGGAGTTGACGTGGTTGTTGGACAGCAGGTAGTCTAGAGGAGGAGAGAGGAGGAGGACACAGTTATATGATGGGAGGAGTTGACGTGGTTGTTGGACAGCAGGTAGTCTAGAGGAGGAGAGAGGAGGAGGGCACAGTTATATGATGGGAGGAGTTGACGTGGTTGTTGGACAGCAGGTAGTCTAGAGGAGGAGGAGAGAGGAGGAGGACACAGTTATATGATGGGAGGAGTTGACGTGGTTGTTGGACAGCAGGTAATCTAGAGGAGGAGGAGAGAGGAGGAGGACACAGTTATATGATGGGAGGAGTTGACGTGGTTATTGGACAGCAGGTAGTCTAGAGGAGGAGGAGAGAGGAGGAGGACACAGTTATATGATGGAGTTGACGTGGTTGTTGGACAGCAGGTAGTCTAGAGGAGGAGGAGGAGAGAGGAGGACACAGTTATATGATGGAGTTGACGTGGTTGTTGGACAGCAGGTAGTCTAGAGGAGGAGGAGAGAGGAGGAGGACACAGTTATATGATGGAGTTGACGTGGTTGTTGGACAGCAGGTAGTCTAGAGGAAGAGGAGAGAGGAGGAGGAGAGAGGAGGAGGAGAGAGGAGGAGGACACAGTTATATGATGGGAGTTGACGTGGTTGTTGGACAGCAGGTAGTCTAGAGGAGGAGGAGAGAGGAGGAGGAGAGAGGAGGAGGACACAGTTATATGATGGAGTTGACGTGGTTGTTGGACAGCAGGTAATCTAGAGGAGGAGAGAGGAGGAGGAGAGAGGAGGAGGACACAGTTATATGATGGAGTTGACGTGGTTATTGGACAGCAGGTAGTCTAGAGGAGGAGGAGGAGGAGGACACAGTTATATGATGGGAGGAGTTGACGTGGTTGTTGGACAGCAGGTAGTCTAGAGGAGGAGGAGAGAGGAGGAGGAGAGAGGAGGAGGACACAGTTATATGATGGAGTTGACGTGGTTGTTGGACAGCAGGTAATCTAGAGGAGGAGAACACAGTTATATGATGGGAGGAGTTGACGTGGTTGTTGGACAGCAGGTAGTCTAGAGGAGGAGGAGAGAGGAGGAGGAGAGAGGAGGAGGAGAGAGGAGGAGGACACAGTTATATGATGGGAGTTGACGTGGTTGTTGGACAGCAGGTAGTCTAGAGGAGGAGAGAGGAGGAGGACACAGTTATATGATGGGAGGAGTTGACGTGGTTGTTGGACAGCAGGTAGTCTAGAGGAGGAGAGAGGAGGAGGGCACAGTTATATGATGGGAGGAGTTGACGTGGTTGTTGGACAGCAGGTAATCTAGAGGAGGAGGAGAGAGGAGGAGGACACAGTTATATGATGGGAGGAGTTGACGTGGTTGTTGGACAGCAGGTAATCTAGAGGAGGAGGAGAGAGGAGGAGGACACAGTTATATGATGGGAGGAGTTGACGTGGTTGTTGGACAGCAGGTAATCTAGAGGAGGAGGAGAGAGGAGGAGGACACAGTTATATGATGGGAGGAGTTGACGTGGTTGTTGGACAGCAGGTAATCTAGAGGAGGAGAGAGGAGGAGGACACAGTTATATGATGGGAGGAGTTGACGTGGTTGTTGGACAGCAGGTAATCTAGAGGAGGAGAACACAGTTATATGATGGAGTTGACGTGGTTGTTGGACAGCAGGTAATCTAGAGGAGGAGGAGAGAGGAGGAGGAGAGAGGAGGAGGACACAGTTATATGATGGGAGGAGTTGACGTGGTTGTTGGACAGCAGGTAATCTAGAGGAGGAGAACACAGTTATATGATGGAGTTGACGTGGTTGTTGGACAGCAGGTAATCTAGAGGAGGAGAACACAGTTATATGATGGAGTTGACGTGGTTATTGGACAGCAGGTAGTCTAGAGGAGGAGAACACAGTTATATGATGGAGTTGACGTGGTTGTTGGACAGCAGGTAGTCTAGAGGAGGAGAACACAGTTATATGATGGAGTTGACGTGGTTATTGGACAGCAGGTAGTCTAGAGGAGGAGAACACAGTTATATGATGGAGTTGACGTGGTTATTGGACAGCAGGTAGTCTAGAGGAGGAGAACACAGTTATATGATGGAGTTGACGTGGTTGTTGGACAGCAGGTAGTCTAGAGGAGGAGGAGAGAGGAGGACACAGTTATATGATGGGAGTTGACGTGGTTGTTGGACAGCAGGTAGTCTAGAGGAGGAGGAGAGAGGAGGAGGAGAGAGGAGGAGGACACAGTTATATGATGGGAGGAGTTGACGTGGTTGTTGGACAGCAGGTAGTCTAGAGGAGGAGGAGAGAGGAGGAGGAGAGAGGAGGAGGACACAGTTATATGATGGGAGTTGACGTGGTTGTTGGACAGCAGGTAGTCTAGAGGAGGAGGAGGACACAGTTATATGATGGGAGTTGACGTGGTTGTTGGACAGCAGGTAGTCTAGAGGAGGAGGAGAGAGGAGGAGGAGAGAGGAGGAGGACACAGTTATATGATGGGAGTTGACGTGGTTGTTGGACAGCAGGTAATCTAGAGGAGGAGGACACAGTTATATGATGGAGTTGACGTGGTTGTTGGACAGCAGGTAATCTAGAGGAGGAGGACACAGTTATATGATGGAGTTGACGTGGTTGTTGGACAGCAGGTAGTCTAGAGGAGGAGGAGGAGAGAGGAGGAGGAGAGAGGAGGAGGAGAGAGGAAGAGGAGAGAGGAGGAGGACACAGTTATATGATGGGAGTTGACGTGGTTGTTGGACAGCAGGTAGTCTAGAGGAGGAGGAGGAGAGAGGAGGAGGAGAGAGGAGGAGGAGAGAGGAGGAGAGAGGAGGAGGAGGACACAGTTATATGATGGGAGTTGACGTGGTTGTTGGACAGCAGGTAGTCTAGAGGAGGAGGAGGAGGAGGACACAGTTATATGATGGGAGTTGACGTGGTTGTTGGACAGCAGGTAGTCTAGAGGAGGAGGAGGAGGAGGACACAGTTATATGATGGAGTTGACGTGGTTGTTGGACAGCAGGTAGTCTAGAGGAGGAGGAGAGAGGAGGAGGAGAGAGGAGGAGGAGAGAGGAGGAGGACACAGTTATATGATGGGAGTTGACGTGGTTGTTGGACAGCAGGTAGTCTAGAGGAGGAGGAGGACACAGTTATATGATGGAGTTGACGTGGTTGTTGGACAGCAGGTAATCTAGAGGAGGAGGAGAGAGGAGGAGGAGAGAGGAGGAGGACACAGTTATATGATGGAGTTGACGTGGTTATTGGACAGCAGGTAGTCTAGAGGAGGAGGAGGAGGAGGACACAGTTATATGATGGGAGGAGTTGACGTGGTTGTTGGACAGCAGGTAGTCTAGAGGAGGAGGAGAGAGGAGGAGGAGAGAGGAGGACACAGTTATATGATGGAGTTGACGTGGTTGTTGGACAGCAGGTAATCTAGAGGAGGAGAACACAGTTATATGATGGGAGGAGTTGACGTGGTTGTTGGACAGCAGGTAGTCTAGAGGAGGAGGAGAGAGGAGGAGGAGAGAGGAGGAGAGAGGAGGAGGACACAGTTATATGATGGGAGTTGACGTGGTTGTTGGACAGCAGGTAGTCTAGAGGAGGAGAGAGGAGGAGGACACAGTTATATGATGGGAGGAGTTGACGTGGTTGTTGGACAGCAGGTAGTCTAGAGGAGGAGAGAGAGGAGGACACAGTTATATGATGGGAGGAGTTGACGTGGTTGTTGGACAGCAGGTAATCTAGAGGAGGAGGAGAGAGGAGGAGGACACAGTTATATGATGGGAGGAGTTGACGTGGTTGTTGGACAGCAGGTAATCTAGAGGAGGAGGAGAGAGGAGGAGGACACAGTTATATGATGGGAGGAGTTGACGTGGTTGTTGGACAGCAGGTAATCTAGAGGAGGAGGAGAGGAGGACACAGTTATATGATGGGAGGAGTTGACGTGGTTGTTGGACAGCAGGTAATCTAGAGGAGGAGAACACAGTTATATGATGGAGTTGACGTGGTTGTTGGACAGCAGGTAATCTAGAGGAGGAGGAGGAGGAGGAGGAGAGAGGAGGAGGACACAGTTATATGATGGGAGGAGTTGACGTGGTTGTTGGACAGCAGGTAATCTAGAGGAGGAGAACACAGTTATATGATGGAGTTGACGTGGTTGTTGGACAGCAGGTAATCTAGAGGAGGAGAACACAGTTATATGATGGAGTTGACGTGGTTATTGGACAGCAGGTAGTCTAGAGGAGGAGAACACAGTTATATGATGGAGTTGACGTGGTTGTTGGACAGCAGGTAGTCTAGAGGAGGAGGAGAGAGGAGGACACAGTTATATGATGGGAGTTGACGTGGTTGTTGGACAGCAGGTAGTCTAGAGGAGGAGGAGAGAGGAGAGGAGAGAGGAGGAGGACACAGTTATATGATGGGAGGAGTTGACGTGGTTGTTGGACAGCAGGTAGTCTAGAGGAGGAGTTGGAGAGAGGAGGAGGAGGAGGAGGAGGACACAGTTATATGATGGGAGTTGACGTGGTTGTTGGACAGCAGGTAGTCTAGAGGAGGAGGAGGACACAGTTATATGATGGGAGTTGACGTGGTTGTTGGACAGCAGGTAGTCTAGAGGAGGAGGAGAGAGGAGGAGGAGAGAGGAGGAGGACACAGTTATATGATGGGAGTTGACGTGGTTGTTGGACAGCAGGTAATCTAGAGGAGGAGGAGGACACAGTTATATGATGGAGTTGACGTGGTTGTTGGACAGCAGGTAATCTAGAGGAGGAGGACACAGTTATATGATGGAGTTGACGTGGTTGTTGGACAGCAGGTAGTCTAGAGGAGGAGGAGGAGAGAGGAGGAGGAGAGAGGAGGAGGAGAGAGGAAGAGGAGAGAGGAGGAGGACACAGTTATATGATGGGAGTTGACGTGGTTGTTGGACAGCAGGTAGTCTAGAGGAGGAGGAGGAGAGAGAGGAGGAGAGAGGAGGAGAGAGCAGAGGAAGAGAGGAGGAGGAGGACACAGTTATATGATGGGAGTTGACGTGGTTGTTGGACAGCAGGTAGTCTAGGAGGAGGAGAGGAGGAGGACACAGTTATATGATGGGAGTTGACGTGGTTGTTGGACAGCAGGTAGTCTAGAGGAGGAGGAGGAGGAGGACACAGTTATATGATGGGAGTTGACGTGGTTGTTGGACAGCAGGTAGTCTAGAGGAGGAGGAGAGAGGAGGAGGACACAGTTATATGATGGGAGTTGACGTGGTTGTTGGACAGCAGGTAATCTAGAGGAGGAGGAGGAGGAGGACACAGTTATATGATGGGAGGAGTTGACGTGGTTGTTGGACAGCAGGTAGTCTAGAGGAGGAGGAGAGAGGAGGACACAGTTATATGATGGGAGGAGTTGACGTGGTTGTTGGACAGCAGGTAGTCTAGAGGAGGAGGAGAGAGGAGGACACAGTTATATGATGGGAGGAGTTGACGTGGTTGTTGGACAGCAGGTAGTCTAAAGGAGGAGGACACAGTTATATGATGGGAGTTGACATGGTTGTTGGACAGCAGGTAGTCTAGAGGAGGAGGAGAGAGGAGGAGGAGGACACAGTTATATGATGGGAGTTGACGTGGTTGTTGGACAGCAGGTAATCTAGAGGAGGAGGAGAACACAGTTATATGATGGGAGGAGTTGACGTGGTTGTTGGACAGCAGGTAATCTAGAGGAAGAGGAGGAGAGAGGAGGAGGACACAGTTATATGATGGGAGGAGTTGACGTGGTTGTTGGACAGCAGGTAATCTAGAGGAAGAGGAGGAGAGAGGAGTAGGACACAGTTATATGATGGGAGGAGTTGACGTGGTTGTTGGACAGCAGGTAGTCTAGAGGAGGAGGAGAGAGGAGGAGGACACAGTTATATGATGGGAGGAGTTGACGTGGTTGTTGGACAGCAGGTAATCTAGAGGAGGAGGAGGACACAGTTATATGATGGAGTTGACGTGGTTGTTGGACAGCAGGTAATCTAGAGGAGGAGGAGGACACAGTTATATGATGGGAGGAGTTGACGTGGTTGTTGGACAGCAGGTAGTCTAGAGGAGGAGGAGGACACAGTTATATGATGGGAGTTGACGTGGTTGTTGGACAGCAGGTAATCTAGAGGAGGAGGAGGACACAGTTATATGATGGAGTTGACGTGGTTGTTGGACAGCAGGTAATCTAGAGGAGGAGGAGGACACAGTTATATGATGGGAGGAGTTGACGTGGTTGTTGGACAGCAGGTAATCTAGAGGAGGAGGAGGACACAGTTATATGATGGGAGTTGACGTGGTTGTTGGACAGCAGGTAATCTAGAGGAGGAGGAGGACACAGTTATATGATGGGAGGAGTTGACGTGGTTGTTGGACAGCAGGTAATCTAGATGAGGAGAACACAGTTATAGAACTGAAATA
The DNA here is from genome assembly GCF_021184085.1 of Oncorhynchus gorbuscha. Classification (NCBI taxonomy): domain Eukaryota; kingdom Metazoa; phylum Chordata; class Actinopteri; order Salmoniformes; family Salmonidae; genus Oncorhynchus; species Oncorhynchus gorbuscha. The sequence continues at coordinate 247,772 of NW_025745792.1, read as the reverse complement.
TCTTATTCAGGCTGATTAAAACTCTGGGGCATCGAAATCACAGGTGGCCAGTGTGTGTGTGTGTGTGTGTGTGTGTGTGTGTGTGTGTGTGTGTGTGTGTGTGTGTGTGTGTGTGTGTGTGTGTGTGTGTGTGTGTGTGTGTGTGTGTGTGTGTGTGTGTGTGTGTGTGTGTGTACTCACAGAGCGACGTCTCGTGGCTGATATTTTCAAACAGGATGTTGAGCGTCTGGAGTAGCTGGACACAGACGTAGCGACCGGACTTCTGACGAAGGATATTCAGAAAGAACGCAAACATGTTCTTCTCCAGGAAGAAGCTGAGAACAGAGAAGATGCAGAGTAGAATAAAGTAGAGTAGAATAAAGTAGAGTAGAATAAAGTAGAGTAGAATTAAGTAGAGTAGGGTACAATAGAGAGGAATAGAGTAGAATACAGAGTAGAATAAAGTAGAGTATGGAACAATAGAGAGGAATAGAGTAGAATAAAGTAGAGTATAATAAAGTAGAGTAGAATTAAGTAGAGTAGAATTAAGTAGAGTAGGGTACAATAGAGAGGAATAGAGTAGAATATAGAGTAGAATAAAGTAGAGTATGGAACAATAGAGAGGAATAGAGTAGAATATAGAGTAGAGTAGAATTAAGTAGAGTAGAATTAAGTAGAGTAGGGTACAATAGAGAGGAATAGAGTAGAATATAGACTAGAATAAAGTAGAGTAGAATTAAGTAGAGTATGGAACAATAGAGAGGAATAGAGTAGAATATAGAGTAGAATAAAGTAGAGTAGAATTAAGCAGAGTATCATTAAGTAGAGTATGGTACAATAGAGAGGAATAGAGTAGAATATAGAGTAGAGTAGAATTAAGTAGAGTAGAATTAAGTAGAGTAGGGTACAATAGAGAGGAATAGAGTAGAATATAGACTAGAATAAAGTAGAGTAGCATTAAGTAGAGTAGCATTAAGTAAAGTAGCATTAAGTAGAGTAGCATTAAGTAGAGTAGAATAAAGTAGAGTAGAATAAAGTAGAGTAGCATTAAGTAGAGTAGCATTAAGTAGAGTAGCATTAAGTAGAGTAGCATTAAGTAGAGTAGAATAAAGTAGAGTAGCATTAAGTAGAGTAGAATAAAGTAGAGTAGCATTAAGTAGAGTAGAATAAAGTAGAGTAGCATTAAGTAGAGTAGCATTAAGTAGAGTATGGTACAATAGAGAGGAATAGAGTAGAATATAGAGTAGAATAAAGTAGAGTAGCATTAAGTAGAGTAGAATAGAGTAGAGTAGCATTAAGTAGAGTAGAATAAAGTAGAGTGGAATAAAGTAGAGTAGAATAGAGTAGAGTATGGTACAATAGAGAGGAATAGAGTAGAATAAAGTAGAGTAGAATAAAGTAGAGTATGGAACAATAGAGAGGAATAGAGTAGAATAAGGTAGAGTAGAATAAAGTAGAGTAGCATTAAGTAGAGTAACATTAAGTAGAGTAGCATTAAGTAGAGTAGAATAAAGTAGAGTAGAATAAAGTAGAGTAGAATTAAGTAGAGTATGGTACAATAGAGAGGAATAGAGTAGAATAAAGTAGAAATGGTAAAATAGAGAGGAATAGAGTAGAATATAGAGTAGAATAAAGTAGAGTAGAATAAAGTAGAGTAGAATTAAGTAGAGTATGGTACAATAGAGAGGAATAGAGTAGAGTAGAATAAAGTAGAGTAGAATTAAGTAGAGTATGGTACAATAGATAGGAATAGAGTAGAATAAAGTAGAGTAGAATAAAGTAGAGTAGAATAAAGTAGAGTAGAATAAAGTAGAGTAGAATAAAGTAGAGTAGAATTAAGTAGAGTATGGTACAATAGAGAAGAATAGAGTAGAGTAAAGTAGAGTAGAATAAAGTAGAGTAGAATTAAGTAGAGTAGAATTAAGTAGAGTATGGTACAATAGAGAGGAATAGAGTAGAACTAAGAATAGAGCAGAATAAAGTAGAGTATAGTACAATAGAGGAATAGAACTGAATAGAGTAGAATAAAGTAGAACTAAGAATAGAGCAGAATAGAGTAGAGTAGAGTACAATAGATAGGAATAGAACAGTGTTTAATAGAGTAGAGTACAATAGATATGAATAGAGGAGTAGAACAGAATAGAGTAGAGTACAATAGATATGAATAGAGGAGTAGAACAGAATAGAGTAGAGTACAATAGATAGGAATAGAGGAGTAGAACAGAATAGAGTAGAGTACAATAGATAGGAATAGAACCGTGTTTAATAGAGTAGAGTACAATAGATAGGAAGAGGAGTAGAACAGAATAGAGTAGAGTAGAGTACAATAGATAGGAATAGAGGAGTAGAACAGAATAGAGTAGAGTATAGTACATTTACATTTACATTTAAGTCATTTAGCAGACGCTCTTATCCAGAGCGACTTACAAATTGGTGCATTCACCTTATGACATCCAGTGGAACAGCCACATTACAATAGTGCATCTAAATATTTTAAGGGGGGGGTGAGAATGATTACTTTATCCTATCCTAAGTATTCCTTAAAGAGGTGGGGTTTCAGGTGTCTCCGGAAGGTGGTGATTGACTCCGCTGTCCTGGCGTCGTGAGGGAGTTTGTTCCACCATTGGGGAGCCAGAGCAGTACAATAGATAGGAGTAGAACAGAATAGAGTAGAGTAGAGTACAATAGATAGGAATAGAGGAGTAGAACAGAATAGAGTAGAGTACAATAGATAGGAATAGAGGAGTAGAACAGAATAGAGTAGAATAAAATAGAGTCGTGGTTAAAGTCTTACTCGAAGACGGAGCTGTCGTTCTGGTCTCCCCAGATGAGTATCTCAGTGATGGAGCGAATGGTCTCCACCAGCAAGTTCCTGTTGCTGTCGGTTACCGTCGTGTTCTTAGTCAGGACATGGTACATATACCTAGAGGGAGGAGAGAAGGAGGGAGGGATGGAGAGAAGAGGAAAGGAAGGGATGAGAGGATATGGACAATGGTAGAAAACAGGTTGTTTTTCAGTAAAACGTGTGGTGGCTATACCGCACTGTCAATTTGAACTGGAACACCCACTCTGGACCACGGAATATGACTAGCCTTCCGTCACATAGACGGGATGGACTCATAAACTAACCTTAGTATATCTAGCTGTTATAATTACACCCATCATGTAGCTAGCTAACGTTAGTATATCTAGCTGTTATAATGACACCCATCATGTAGCTAGATAATGTTAGTATATCTAGCTGTTATAATGACACCCATCATGTAGCTAGATAATGTTAGTATATCTAGCTGTTATAATGACACCCATCATGTAGCTAGCTAACGTTAGTATATCTAGCTGTTATAATGACACCCATCATGTAGTTAGCTAGCTAGCTAACGTTAGTATATCTAGCTGTTATAATGACACCCATCATGTAGTTAGCTAGCTAGCTAACGTTAGTATATCTAGCTGTTATAATGACACCCATCATGTAGTTAGTATATCTAGCTGTCATCAAGTAATGACACCCATCATGTAGTTGATAACAGCTAGATATACTAATGTTATCTAGTAATGACACCCATCATGTAGCTGATAACAGCTAGATATACTAATGTTATCTAGTAATGACACCCATCATGTAGTTGATATCAGCTAGATATACTAATGTTATCTAGTAATGACACCCATCAGGTAGTTGATAACAGCTAGATATACTAATGTTATCAAGTAATGACACCCATCATGTAGTTGATAACAGCTAGATATACTAATGTTATCTAGTAATGACACCCATCATGTAGCTAGCTAACGTTAGTATATCTAGCTGTTATAATGACACCCATCATGTAGCTAGCTAGCTAATGTTAGTATATCTAGCTGTTATAATGACACCCATCATGTAGCTAGCTAGCTAATGTTAGTATATCTAGCTGTTATAATGACACCCATCATGTAGCTAGCTAGCTAGCTAACGTTTCGTAGCAGTCATATACAACTGACATTGTTCACACAGTTGTGACAAGGAAACAACAGCAACGTTAGATTAACTAACGCAATTTGGTTTTACAGTACACGCTAAGTGGATTAGCTCGGTATGCTAACCATGTTAACGTTAGCTTAGTAAACAATCGGCGTTTAGCTGGCGAATTCGACCAAACAGTTGCGTTTTGAAAACAGAAACGTATCCATTTAAATTCAGATAGGTTCCTCCTCCCCGTTCCTTTTAATGTCGCTACCGTTTTAAGTAACGTTTTGTAACAGAACGAGCGTAATGAATACACCCCCGCTGGGTAACCTTAGCAATTATGCTAGTTACTTACTTGAGATGGTCCAGGGAATGAATATTTTTTGTTTTCCCCTGTCCTCCTCCCCAACTCCTTGACCGACCGAACATAATTGCACTTTAAAAAAAAAAAAGATGTTGATACTAGCTTAGGTTTTTTTTGCCTGTTATATCAATCCCATCACGTACATATATCCTGTACAAGGTGTCCAATATATATGTATAGCTAACAAAATATCTAGCTAACCAAATAGCTGTGGCTAACTAAGCGAGAAGGGGACATACCCGAACGTAAAGCTTGTGAGGAATAACGCGTTTACGTAACTGGTTTAGTGCCGGGGAGTTTGGGACATGTAGTTTTTTGTTGTGTTCCGGTAACACAATTTCATTAAAATGACAGTTACAAAAAACTACAAATCCCAATAGTGTTTTGGGGGGGAAAAAATCGAACAGTTTTTTTTTTCTTCCAACAATTCGGGGACATTGATTGGTCTTCATCCTACAACGATGAACACAGCAGCCAATCACATACTAATGCGAGGAGCCATCAACGTAAAACGCAACAAACGTCAAAACCGATGAAAAGGCGGGATCAGTGTGATCGATGTCTCAGTTGACCATTCACAGGACGGTAATTCTATAATGAACCAATCAGATGCTTAAGCTAAATAGACGTATCTGTACTGTTTTGACCGTAAGGTCGGACTGTTTTGATGCAGTTAGCGGAAATGTTGACATGAAAATGTAACAGGAGGTCTGGATTATCGAATTTATTTCCATCGATAGAACATATTCCTGTATAATAATAGTTAACCAGGGCAGACATGTTGCAAATAACGCAACAGTTTTTTCTCCTTCGACCTTCTCAGAGAATATCAAGAATGCATCGAGTTAACACTGTGTTTACATGAACTAGCGGTGTCGAGCTGAACTGGCTTTTTTGTTTTGTTTGTTGTTATAGGTTATTTCGTGTATCCTCCTAACTAATGTCTATCGCTTGATAGCTGTGTGCTATTGCAAAAGCTTGCATTTCAGGACAAATCATTGCTGTCTCCGCCGAAATGGACACTCCAAATACACTGTCCATGTTACTGTTCGTCTCCGAGCAATGACACTGTCCTTTATCCTGCTCCTTGTCAACATAACTGGCTGAGCTAAACTTTCCCGGTTTAGTTTTCTATGACATTCAAAACTTATGCTCGACTAGATTCGTTGGAATCGCTGCTCAACGAACTTCCCTGTATGTTTTACCTGGGCCTGTTTTTTGTGAACGTTTTGATCCTCTACTATGCCTTTCTAATGGAATACATCGTCCTGAATGTGGGGATAGTGTTTCTACCGGAAGATATGGACCAGGCGCTGGTGGACCTAGGGGTACTATCCGACCCGGCCTCTGTCCCTTACGACACGGACACAGAACTCGATGTTTTCGAGAGGTACCTGGAGTGAGCTGAGGCCCAAGGCTAGAGAGGCAGAGAGGCTGCACCGGCATGCTCCCCGGGGTGAACTGGACTCCTACCGGCCTGTGGTGATGATGATGATGATGATGGGAGAGACTGATACTGGGAACTCCAGGAGGAGGATATTTGTCTTGGCTTGGAGCAACATTGGCTGCGGCATGAAAAAGTAAGGAGGGATAGAATGATAATGGTGATAGGATGATGGGGGTGGGTGATGCCAGAATGGGGGTGATGCCAGGGGTGGGGGTAATGCCAGGGGTGGGGGTAATGCCAGGGGTGGGGGTGATGCCAGAATGGGGGTGATGCCAGAATGGGGGTGATGCCAGGGTGTGGGTGATGCCAGAATGGGGGTGATGCCAGGGGTGTGGGTGATGCCAGAATGAGGGTGATGCCAGAATGGGGGTGATACCAGGGGTGTAGGTGATGCCAGAATAGGGGTGATGCCAGGGGTGTGGGTGATGCCAGGGGGGTGGGTGATGCCAGAATAGGGGTGATGCCAGAATGGGGGTGATGCCAGGGGTGTGGGTGATGCCAGAATAGGGGTGATGCTAGGGGTGTAGGTGATGCCAGAATGGGGGTGATACCAGGGGTGTAGGTGATGCCAGAATAGGGGTGATGCCAGGGGTGTGGGTGATGCCAGGGGGGTGGGTGATGCCAGAATAGGGGTGATGCCAGAATTTGGTTTGAATTAGGTTGGGCCCTCATCTCAACCCTGTAACATCCCTGACTATCCTCTATGTTGTAGGACCCACAATGTATAGTAACTATATTAACACATACTTTAACCTACAGTCCTATAGTAAATACAGTAACACATACTTTAACCTACAGTCCTATAGTAAATATAGTAACACATACTTTAACCTACAGTCCTATAGTAAATATAGTAACACATACTTTAACCTACAGTCCTATAGTAAATACAGTAACACATACTTTAACCTACAGTCCTATAGTAAATATAGTAACACATACTTTAACCTACAGTCCTATAGTAAATATAGTAACACATACTTTAACCTACAGTCCTATAGTAAATATAGTAAAACATACTTTAACCTACAGTCCTATAGTAACACATACTTTAACCTACAGTCCTATAGTAAATATATTAACACATACTTTAACCTACAGTCCTATAGTAAAACATACTTTAACCTACAGTCAATATAGTAACACATACTTTAACCTACAGTCCTATAGTAAATACAGTAACACATACTTTAACCTACAGTCCTATAGTAAATATAGTAACACATACTTTAACCTACAGTCCTATAGTAAATACAGTAACACATACTTTAACCTACAGTCCTATAGTAACACATACTTTAACCTACAGTCCTATAGTAAATATAGTAACACATACTTTAACCTACAGTCCTATAGTAAATACAGTAACACATACTTTAACCTACAGTCCTATAGTAACACATACTTTAACCTACAGTCCTATAGTAAATATAGTAACACATACTTTAACCTACAGTCCTATAGTAAATACAGTAACACATACTTTAACCTACAGTCCTATAGTAACACATACTTTAACCTACAGTCCTATAGTAAATACAGTAACACATACTTTAACCTACAGTCCTATAGTAACACATACTTTAACCTACAGTCCTATAGTAAATATAGTAACACATACTTTAACCTACAGTCCTATAGTAACACATACTTTAACCTACAGTCCTATAGTAAATACAGTAACACATACTTTAACCTACAGTCCTATAGTAAATACAGTAACACATACTTTAACCTACAGTCCTATAGTAAATATAGTAACACATACTTTAACCTACAGTCCTATAGTAAATATATTAACACATACTTTAACCTACAGTCCTATAGTAACACATACTTTAACCTACAGTCCTATAGTAAATACATTGATACATACTTTAACCTACAGTCCTATAGTAAATATAGTAACACATACTTTAACCTACAGTCCTATAGTAAATACAGTAACACATACTTTAACCTACAGTCCTATAGTAAATATATTAACACATACTTTAACCTACAGTCCTATAGTAAATATAGCAACACATACTTTAACCTACAGTCCTATAGTAAATACATTGATACATACTTTAACCTACAGTCCTATAGTAAATATAGTAACACATACTTTAACCTACAGTCCTATAGTAAATACAGTAACACATACTTTAACCTACAGTCCTATAGTAAATATATTAACACATACTTTAACCTACAGTCCTATAGTAAATACAGTAACACATACTTTAACCTACAGTCCTATAGTAAATATATTAACACATACTTTAACCTACAGTCCTATAGTAAATATAGCAACACATACTTTAACCTACAGTCCTATAGTAAATACATTGATACATACTTTAACCTACAGTCCTATAGTAAATATAGTAACACATACTTTAACCTACAGTCCTATAGTAAATACAGTAACACATACTTTAACATACAGTCCTATAGTAAATATAGTGACACATACTTTAACCTACAGTCCTATAGTAAATATAGTAACACATACTTTAACCTACAGTCCTATAGTAACACATACTTTAACCTACAGTCCTATAGTAAATACATTGATACATACTTTAACCTACAGTCCTATAGTAAATACATTGATACATACTTTAACCTACAGTCCTATAGTAAATATATTAACACATACTTTAACCTACAGTCCTATAGTAAATATAGTAACACATACTTTAACCTACAGTCCTATAGTAAATATAGTAACACATACTTTAACCTACAGTCCTATAGTAAATATAGTAACACATACTTTAACCTACAGTCCTATAGTAAATATAGTAACACATACTTTAACCTACAGTCCTATAGTAAATACATTGATACATACTTTAACCTACAGTCCTATAGTAACACATACTTTAACCTACAGTCTTATAGTAAATATAGTAACACATACTTTAACCTACAGTCCTATAGTAAATATATTAACACATACTTTAACCTACAGTCCTATAGTAACACATACTTTAACCTACAGTCCTATAGTAACACATACTTTAACCTACAGTCCTATAGTAACACATACTTTAACCTACAGTCCTATAGTAACACATACTTTAACCTACAGTACTATAGTAAATATATTAACACATACTTTAACCTACAGTCCTATAGTAAATATAGTAACACATACTTTAACCTACAGTCCTATAGTAAATATAGTAACACATACTTTAACCTACAGTCCTATAGTAAATATAGTAAAACATACTTTAACCTACAGTCCTATAGTAAATACATTGATACATACTTTAACCTACAGTCCTATAGTAAATATAGTAACACATACTTTAACCTACAGTCCTATAGTAAATACAGTAACACATACTTTAACATACAGTCCTATAGTAAATATAGTGACACATACTTTAACCTACAGTCCTATAGTAAATATAGTAACACATACTTTAACCTACAGTCCTATAGTAACACATACTTTAACCTACAGTCCTATAGTAAATACATTGATACATACTTTAACCTACAGTCCTATAGTAAATATAGTAACACATACTTTAACCTACAGTCCTATAGTAAATATATTAACACATACTTTAACCTACAGTCCTATAGTAAATATAGTAACACATACTTTAACCTACAGTCCTATAGTAAATATAGTAACACATACTTTAACCTACAGTCCTATAGTAAATATAGTAACACATACTTTAACCTACAGTCCTATAGTAAATATAGTAACACATACTTTAACCTACAGTCCTATAGTAAATACATTGATACATACTTTAACCTACAGTCCTATAGTAACACATACTTTAACCTACAGTCTTATAGTAAATATAGTAACACATACTTTAACCTACAGTCCTATAGTAAATATATTAACACATACTTTAACCTACAGTCCTATAGTAACACATACTTTAACCTACAGTCCTATAGTAAATATAGTAACACATACTTTAACCTACAGTCCTATAGTAACACATACTTTAACCTACAGTCCTATAGTAACACATACTTTAACCTACAGTCCTATAGTAACACATACTTTAACCTACAGTACTATAGTAAATATATTAACACATACTTTAACCTACAGTCCTATAGTAAATATAGTAACACATACTTTAACCTACAGTCCTATAGTAAATATAGTAACACATACTTTAACCTACAGTCCTATAGTAAATATAGTAACACATACTTTAACCTACAGTCCTATAGTAACACATACTTTAACCTACAGTCCTATAGTAACACATACTTTAACCTACAGTCCTATAGAAACACATACTTTAACCTACAGTCCTATAGTAACACATACTTTAACCTACAGTCCTATAGTAACACATACTTTAACCTACAGTCCTATAGTAAATATAGTAACACATACTTTAACCTACAGTCCTATAGTAAATATATTAACACATACTTTAACCTACAGTCCTATAGTAAATATATTAACACATACTTTAACCTACAGTCCTATAGTAAATATAGTAACACATACTTTAACCTACAGTCCTATAGTAAATATATTAACACATACTTTAACCTACAGTCCTATAGTAAATACATTGATACATACTTTAACCTACAGTCCTATAGTAAATATAGTAACACATACTTTAACCTACAGTCCTATAGTAAATATAGTAACACATACTTTAACCTACAGTCCTATAGTAAATATATTAACACATACTTTAACCTACAGTCCTATAGTAAATATAGTAACACATACTTTAACCTACAGTCCTATAGTAACACATACTTTAACCTACAGTCCTATAGTAACACATACTTTAACCTACAGTCCTATAGTAAATATAGTAACACATACTTTAACCTACAGTCCTATAGTAAATATAGTAAAACATACTTTAACCTACAGTCAATATAGTAACACATACTTTAACCTACAGTCCTATAGTAAATATAGTAACACATACTTTAACCTACAGTCCTATAGTAAATATAGTAACACATACTTTAACCTACAGTCCTATAATAAATATATTAACACATACTTTAACCTACAGTCCTATAGTAAATATAGTAACACATACTTTAACCTACAGTCCTATAGTAAATATAGTAACACATACTTTAACCTACAGTCCTATAGTAACACATACTTTAACCTACAGTCCTATAGTAACACATACTTTAACCTACAGTCCTATAGTAACACATACTTTAACCTACAGTCCTATAGTAAATACATTGATACATACTTTAACCTACAGTCCTATAGTAAATATATTCATACATACTTTAACCTACAGTCCTATAGTAAATACATTCATACATACTTTAACCTACAGTCCTATAGTAAATATAGTAACACATACTTTAACCTACAGTCCTATAGTAAATATAGTAACACATACTTTAACCTACAGTCCTATAGTAACACATACTTTAACCTACAGTCCTATAGAAACACATACTTTAACCTACAGTCCTATAGTAACACATACTTTAACCTACAGTCCTATAGTAACACATACTTTAACCTACAGTCCTATAGTAAATATAGTAACACATACTTTAACCTACAGTCCTATAGTAAATATATTAACACATACTTTAACCTACAGTCCTATAGTAAATATATTAACACATACTTTAACCTACAGTCCTATAGTAAATATAGTAACACATACTTTAACCTACAGTCCTATAGTAAATATATTAACACATACTTTAACCTACAGTCCTATAGTAAATACATTGATACATACTTTAACCTACAGTCCTATAGTAAATATAGTAACACATACTTTAACCTACAGTCCTATAGTAAATATAGTAACACATACTTTAACCTACAGTCCTATAGTAAATATATTAACACATACTTTAACCTACAGTCCTATAGTAAATATAGTAACACATACTTTAACCTACAGTCCTATAGTAACACATACTTTAACCTACAGTCCTATAGTAAAACATACTTTAACCTACAGTCCTATAGTAAATATAGTAACACATACTTTAACCTACAGTCCTATAGTAAATATAGTAAAACATACTTTAACCTACAGTCAATATAGTAACACATACTTTAACCTACAGTCCTATAGTAAATATAGTAACACATACTTTAACCTACAGTCCTATAGTAAATATAGTAACACATACTTTAACCTACAGTCCTATAATAAATATATTAACACATACTTTAACCTACAGTCCTATAGTAAATATAGTAACACATACTTTAACCTACAGTCCTATAGTAAATATAGTAACACATACTTTAACCTACAGTCCTATAGTAACACATACTTTAACCTACAGTCCTATAGTAACACATACTTTAACCTACAGTCCTATAGTAACACATACTTTAACCTACAGTCCTATAGTAAATACATTGATACGTACTTTAACCTACAGTCCTATAGTAAATACATTGATACGTACTTTAACCTACAGTCCTATAGTAAATACATTGATACGTACTTTAACCTACAGTCCTATAGTAAATACAGTAACACATACTTTAACCTACAGTCCTATAGTAAATACATTGATACGTACTTTAACCTACAGTCCTATAGTAAATACAGTAACACATACTTTAACCTACAGTCCTATAGTAAATACAGTAACACATACTTTAACCTACAGTCCTATAGTAAATACATTGATACGTACTTTAACCTACAGTCCTATAGTAAATACATTGATACGTACTTTAACCTACAGTCCTATAGTAAATACATTGATACGTACTTTAACCTACAGTCCTATAGTAAATACATTGATACGTACTTTAACCTACAGTCCTATAGTAAATACAGGCTATTCCTGCCCATCTCTAACATGTGGCCCCTTGTCTTCTCCACAGGTTGTCAAGGCTCAAGACCAGATATCTGGAGAGAGTCAGAACCAACAGACAGGACAATTCACAGCAGAGTTACCTGTCAAAACGGTCTTAACTGGCCAATCAACAAGCAGGACTGTCTAACTGGCCAATCACCAAGCTGACCTGTCGAACTGTGGCCAATCAACAAGCAGAACTCTCTAACTGTGTCCAATCAACAAGCAGAACTGTCTAACTGGCCAATCAACTACCAGAACTGTCTAACTGTGTCCAATCAACAAGCAGGACTGTGACTGGCCAATCAACAAGCAGACCTGTCTAACTGTGGCCAATCAACAAGCAGGACTGTGACTGGCCAATCAACAAGCAGAACTGAGACTGGCCAATCAACAAGCAGGACTGTGACTGGCCAATCAACAAGCAGGACTGTGACTGGCCAATCAACAAGCAGACCTGTGACTGGCCAATCAACAAGCAGAACTGGCCAACTGGCCAATCAACAAGCAGAACATTGAGCGATCAGGGGACAACGTCACACTAACTCTGACCCTAGAGAACTGACCTAGGATCAGTCAACCTGACAGGACTGTAGTGTTTACTAACTCTGACCCTAGAGAACTGACCTAGGATCAGTCAACCTGACAGGACTGTAGTGTTTACTAACTCTGACCCTAGAGAACTGACCTAGGATCAGTCAACCTGCTTCAGGTTCTTCTACACTTCTGGGAATGTTATCAAATGTTTTTTTTAAAGACTGTTTTAAACAACCAGGAAACAGCAGTTATCTCTGGTTTAGTTCGCTGATCCTGCTTTTGTATCGTACCCCTCAGGAGGTGTGGACTGGAGAAGTGTTTGTTGTGTTATTAAGAGATGTGTGGTGGTCCTTCTGTAGCTCAGTTGGTAGAGCATGGCGCTTGTAACGCCAGCGTAGTGGGTTCGATTCCCGGGACCACCCATATGTAGAATGTATGCACACATGACTGTAAGTCGCTTTGGATAAAAGCGTCTGCTAAATGGCATATATTATGTGTGGTATGAAAGACATTAGACAGATTGTGGTGCGGTCCTCCTCCCCTTCCTCCTCCTCCTCCTTCCTCCTACCTGTCTCGTCTCTCGTCGTTCATCTTGGCCACTGTGACGGGTGTGAACAAACACAGGTGACTCGTGTTTAGTTCAGATCTAGGATCAGCGTCCCATCCACCAAGGGGGGGGGGGGCAGGAAGTGACCTTTAGATCGGTGCCTGTAGACTCTAGAGGCAGCTTCACCTTGCTCTGCTCTGACTCTTGACTCTCTCAAAGGGGAGAGGTCTATAATGGGGTGGGGGGGAGTCTCACCCCAACCACCTGTAGATAGCAGTAACACCCCCCCACCCCAACCACCTGTAGATAGCAGTAACACCCCCCCAACCCCAACCACCTGTAGATAGCAGTAACACCCCCCCCAACCCCAACCACCTGTAGATAGCAGTAACACCCCCCCCCCCACCCCAACCACCTGTAGATAGCAGTAACACCCCCCCCCCCCAACCACCTGTAGATAGCAGTAACACCCCCCAACCCCAACCACCTGTAGATAGCAGTAACACCCCCCCCACCCCAACCACCTGTAGATAGCAGTAACACCCCCCCAACCCCAACCACCTGTAGATAGCAGTAACACCCCCCCAACCCCAACCACCTGTAGATAGCAGTAACACCCCCCAACCCCAACCACCTGTAGATAGCAGTAACACCCCCCCAACCCCAACCACCTGTAGATAACAGTAACACCCCCCACCCCAACCACCTGTAGATAGCAGTAACACCCCCCCACCCCAACCACCTGTAGATAGCAGTAACACCCCCCCACCCCAACCACCTATAGATAGCAGTAACACCCCCCCCCCCCACCCCAACCACCTATAGATAGCAGTAACACCCCCCCCCCCAACCACCTATAGATAGCAGTAACACCCCCCACCCCAACCACCTATAGATAGCAGTAACACCCCCCCCACCCCAACCACCTGTAGATAGCAGTAACACCCCCACCCCCCACCCCAACCACCTGTAGTTAGCAGTAACACCCCCCCACCCCAACCACCTGTAGATAGCAGTAACACCCCCCCCCCACCCCAACCACCTGTAGATAGCAGTAACACCCCCCCACCCCAACCACCTGTAGATAGCAGTAACACCCCCCCCCACCCCAACCACCTATAGATAGCAGTAACACCCCCCACCCCAACCACCTATAGATAGCAGTAACACCCCCCACCCCAACCACCTATAGATAGCAGTAACACCCCCCCCCCACCCCAACCACCTGTAGATAGCAGTAACACCCCCCCACCCCAACCACCTGTAGATAGCAGTAACACCCCCCCCACCCCAACCACCTGTAGATAGCAGTAACACCCCCCCACCCCAACCACCTGTAGATAGCAGTAACACCCCCCCACCCCAACCACCTGTAGATAGCAGTAACACCACCCCCACCCCAACCACCTGTAGATAGCAGTAACACCCCCCCACCCCAACCACCTGTAGATAGCAGTAACACCCCCCACCCCGCCACCCCAACCACCTGTAGATAGCAGTAACACCCCCCCCCACCCCAACCACCTGTAGATAGCAGTAACACCCCCCCCCACCCCAACCACCTGTAGATAGCAGTAACACCCCCCCACCCCAACCACCTGTAGATAGCAGTAACACCCCCCACCCCAACCACCTGTAGATAGCAGTAACACCCCCCACCCCAACCACCTGTAGATAGCAGTAACACCCACCTGGGGGTTGGGGGGGCATCCTGGGGCCTTTACGGCAATAGAAGGCTCTGATGCCATACACCCCCCCCACCCCAACCACCACGCATGGCAGCCATTTTAAACCAAAGCGTTTCAGCAGTGCACATCAGCTGACAGTAGAGAGGTCAGGAGGACATCTTACACCCTCTTCATCATCAAGACACCCCAGCCTTCACATCATCTTCATCATCATCATGAAGACATCCCCCCCCAGCACCAGCCTTCACATCATCTTCATCATCATCATTATGACATCCCACCCCAGCACCAGCCTTCACATCTTCTTCATCATCATCATTAAGACATCCCAGCACCAGCCTTCACATCCTCTTCATCATCATCATGAAGACATCCCCCCCCAGCACCAGCCTTCACATCCTCTTCATCATCATCATTATGACATCCCCCCAGAACCAGCCTTCACATCCTCCTCATCATCATCATTAAGACATCCGCCCCCCAGCACCAGCCTTCACATCCTCTTCATCATCATCATCAAGACATCCCCCAGCACCAGCCTTCACATCCTCTTCATCATCATCATCATTAAGACATCCCACCCCAGCACCAGCCTTCACATCCTCTTCATCATCATCATTAAGACATCCCCCAGCACCAGCCTTCACATCCTCTTCGTCATCATCATCAAGACATCCCCCCAGCACCAGCCTTCACATCCTCTTCATCATCATCATGAAGACATCCCCCCAGCACCAGCCTTCACATCCTCTTCATCATCATCATCATTATGACATCCCACCCCCAGCACCAGCCTTCACATCCTCTTCATCATCATCATTAAGACATCCCCCCCAGCACCAGCCTTCACATCCTCTTCATCATCATCATCATTAAGACATCCCACCCCCAGCACCAGCCTTCACATCCTCTTCATCATCATCATCAAGACATCCCACATGTTATAAGAAGCTATGATGTGTTATAACATGTTTTAAGGAGCTATGATGTGTTATAACGTGTTATAAGGAGCTATGTGTTATAACGTGTTTTAAGGAGCTATGATGTGTTATAACGTGTTATAAGGAGCTATGATGTGTTATAATGTGTTATAAGGAGCTATGATGTGTTATAACGTGTTATAAGGAGCTATGATGTGTTATAACGTGTTATAAGGAGCTATGATGTGTTATAACGTGTTTTAAGGAGCTATGATGTGTTATAACGTGTTATAAGGAGCTATGATGTGTTATAACGTGTTATAAGGAGCTATGATGTGTTATAAGGAGCTATGATGTGTTATAACGTGTTATAAGGAGCTATGATGTGTTATAATGTGTTATAAGGAGCTATGATGTGTTATAACGTGTTATAAGGAGCTATGATGTGTTATAAGGAGCTATGTGTTATAAGGAGCTATGATGTGTTATAAGGAGCTATGATGTGTTATAATGTGTTATAAGGAGCTATGATGTGTTATAACGTGTTATAAGGAGCTATGATGTGTTATAAGGAGCTATGATGTGTTATAAGGAGCTATGATGTGTTATTTACATTTACATTTAAGTCATTTAGCAGACGCTCTTATCCAGAGCGACTTACAAATTGGTGCATTCACCTTATGACATCCAGTGGAACAGTCACTTTACAATAGTGCATATAACGTGTTATAAGGAGCTATGATGTGTTATAATGTGTTATAAGGAGCTATGATGTGTTATAAGGAGCTATGATGTGTTATAACGTGTTATAAGGAGCTATGATGTGTTATAACGTGTTATAAGGAGCTATGTGTTATAACGTGTTATAAGGAGCTATGATGTGTTATAACGTGTTATAAGGAGCTATGACGTGATATAAGGAGCTATGATGTGTTATAAGGAGCTATGACGTGTTATAAGGAGCTATGATGTGTTATAATGAGCTATGATGTGTTATAAGGAGCTATAACGTGTTATAACATGTTATAAGCAGCTATGACGTGTTATAAGGAGCTATGATGTGTTATAAGGAGCTATGATGTGTTATAATGAGCTATGATGTGTTATAAGGAGCTATAACATGTTATAAGCAGCTATGACGTGTTATAAGGAGCTATGATGTGTTATAAGGAGCTATGATGTGTTATAAGGAGCTATGATGTGTTATAGGAAGCTATAAGCATTCATACAGTGGTTCATATTCCAATGCATATTTAATAAACCATCGATGAGTGGATGAACATGAGTTTCTGTCAACCTTTTTTTCTAAATCGTTTTCAATTAACAAGTTGAGGAAGACCTCTTTCTATAGATGTCCTATGTACAGCTGTAGGTCTCCTGTATGTATGACTCAGCCCCCACGTGCCCCCCCTCCCCTCCCGTGCCCCAGCCTGTTCACTACTCTACCATCTAGAAGGTCTTCAATGAACTCCGCCTATATAACTACTGCTGTCCACTTCATATATACTGTATTCTAGTCATGGTTCATCCTATATAACTACTGTTGTCCACTTCATATGTATATACTGTATTCTAGTCATGGTTCATCCTGCTGTCCTCTTCATATATATATACTGTATTCTAGTCATGGTTCATCCTGCTGTCCTCTTCATATATATATACTGTATTCTAGTCATGGTTCATCCTATATAACTACTGCTGTCCACTTCATATGTATATACTGTATTCTAGTCATGGTTCATCCTATATAACTACTGCTGTCCACACCTTCTCTATTCACATACTGTCTATAAACACCATTGTGTACATACAGTGTAACTATATTTATATTCTAGTCATGGTTCATCCTGCTGTCCACACCTTCTCTATTCACATACTGTCTATAAACACCATTGTGTACATACAGTGTAACTATATTTATATTCTAGTCATGGTTCATCCTATATAACTACTGCTGTCCACACCTTCTCTATTCACATACTGTCTATAAACACCATTGTGTACATACAGTGTAACTATATTTATATTCTAGTCATGGTTCATCCTATATAACTACTGCTGTCCACACCTTCTCTATTCACATACTGTCTATAAACACCATTGTGTACATACAGTGTAACTATATTTATATTCTAGTCATGGTTCATCCTGGTTCATCCTACTGTCTATAACTACTGCTGTCCACACCTTCTCTATTCACATACTGTCTATAAACACCATTGTGTACATACAGTGTAACTATATTTATATTCCCGGACTCTGACGTTCGTTCTTTCTGATATTTCTTAAACATTTTTTTTGGGGGGGGTGGGGGATTTGTGTTTATTATTTTACTGCACTGTTGGAACTAGAAACACAAGCATCTCACTACACCTGAGATCACGTCTGGTAAATATATGTCGTCCTGGAACAATACAATGTCATTCTACTTTTTTTAAGACAAGCCCGAGTTATTATCGCGTAATATTCTGAATGTGATGCACTGTCTGCTTTGATCCACTAGGGGGAGATGTAACTCTGTCTATGGACGGACTGGAGTCCTTCCTCAATACTCCCTCTATAGAGTACAGAGCATTCAGAACTTTATTATACTACTGTACCTGATATTATAACAGTAGATACTGATATTATAACAGTAGATACTGATATTAAAGGACTGGAGTCCTGTAGGCGATAGGAGTACGACTGTATGAGGACAGGTGAACATCAGAGGTGACCTAGCGTTGGCTAAAAGAGTCATATCAGAGGTGACCTAGCGTTGGCTAAAAGAGTCATATCAGAACAGGTGACTCATCAGAGGTGACCTAGCGTTGGCTAAAAGAGTCATATCAGAGGTGACCTAGCGTTGGCTAAAAGAGTCATATCAGAGGTGACCTAGCGTTGGCTAAAAGAGTCATATCAGAACAGGTAAACATCAGAGGTGACCTAGCGTTGGCTAAAAGAGTCATCCCAGAACAGGTGACTCATCAGAGGTGACCTAGCGTTGGCTAAAAGAGTCATCCCAGAACAGGTGACTCATCAGAGGTGACCTAGCATTGGCTAAAAGAGTCATATCAGAGGTGACCTAGCGTTGGCCAAAAGAGTCATATCAGAGGTGACCTAGCGTTGGCTAAAAGAGTCATATCAGAACAGGTAAACATCAGAGGTGACCTAGCGTTGGCTAAAAGAGTCATATCAGAGGTGACCTAGCGTTGGCTAAAAGAGTCATATCAGAGGTGACCTAGCGTTGGCCAAAAGAGTCATATCAGAGGTGACCTAGCGTTGGCTAAAAGAGTCATATCAGAACAGGTAAACATCAGAGGTGACCTAGCGTTGGCTAAAAGAGTCATATCAGAGGTGACCTAGCGTTGGCTAAAAGAGTCATATCAGAGGTGACCTAGCGTTGGCTAAAAGAGTCATATCAGAGGTGACCTAGCGTTGGCTAAAAGAGTCATATCAGAGGTGACCTAGCGTTGGCTAAAAGAGTCAAAACCAAGAGCTGATACACAACAAGCTGATTAAACTGTATGCAAATAAAGAGCTCTTTTCAATCCTCCTCAATACTCCCTCTATAGAGAACAGAGCATTCAGAACATCCTCTATAGAGAACAGAGCATTCAGAACATCCTCTATAGAGAACAGAGCATTCAGAACTCCCTCTATAGAGTACAGAGCATTCAGAACAGCCTCTATACTCCCTCTATAGAGTACAGAGCATTCAGAACACCCTCTATAGAGTACAGAGCATTCAGAACACCCTCTATAGAGAACAGAGCATTCAGAACTTCCACAATACTCCCTCTATAGAGTACAGAGCATTCAGAACATCCTCTATAGAGAACAGAGCATTCAGAACAGCCTCTATACTCCCTCTATAGAGAACAGAGCATTCAGAACTTCCACAATACTCCCTCTATAGAGAACAGAGCATTCAGAACTTCCTCAATACTCCCTCTATAGAGAACAGAGCATTCAGAACTTCCACAATACTCCCTCTATAGAGAACAGAGCATTCAGAACTTCCACAATACTCCCTCTATAGAGAACAGAGCATTCAGAACTTCCTCAATACTCCCTCTATAGAGTACAGAGCATTCAGAACATCCTCTATAGAGAACAGAGCATTCAGAACAGCCTCTATACTCCCTCTATAGAGAACAGAGCATTCAGAACTTCCACAATACTCCCTCTATAGAGAACAGAGCATTCAGAACTTCCTCAATACTCCCTCTATAGAGAACAGAGCATTCAGAACAGCCTCTATACTCCCTCTATAGAGAACAGAGCATTCAGAACTTCCTCTATAGAGTACAGAGCATTCAGAACATCCTCTATACTCCCTCTATAGAGTACAGAGCATTCAGAACATCCTCTATAGAGTACAGAGCATTCAGAACTTCCACAATACTCCCTCTATAGAGTACAGAGCATTCAGAACAGCCTCTATACTCCCTCTATAGAGTACAGAGCATTCAGAACAGCCTCTATACTCCCTCTATAGAGTACAGAGCATTCATAACTTCCACAATACTCCCTCTATAGAGTACAGAGCATTCAGAACTTCCACAATACTCCCTCTATAGAGTACAGAGCATTCATAACTTCCACAATACTCCCTCTATAGAGTACAGAGCATTCAGAACTTCCTCAATACTCCCTCTATAGAGTACAGAGCATTCAGAACTTCCACAATACTCCCTCTATAGAGTACAGAGCATTCAGAACTTCCACAATACTCCCTCTATAGAGTACAGAGCATTCAGAACTTCCACAATACTCCCTCTATAGAGTACAGAGCATTCAGAACAGCCTCTATACTCCCTCTATAGAGTACAGAGCATTCAGAACTTCCTCAATACTCCCTCTATAGAGTACAGAGCATTCAGAACTTCCTCAATAATCCCTCTATAGAGAACAGAGCATTCAGAACTTCCACAATACTCCCTCTATAGAGTACAGAGCATTCAGAACTTCCTCAATACTCCCTCTATAGAGTACAGAGCATTCAGAACTTCCACAATACTCCCTCTATAGAGTACAGAGCATTCAGAACTTCCACAATACTCCCTCTATAGAGTACAGAGCATTCAGAACTTCCACAATACTCCCTCTATAGAGTACAGAGCATTCAGAACTTCCTCAATACTCCCTCTATAGAGTACAGAGCATTCAGAACATCCTCTATAGAGTACAGAGCATTCAGAACATCCTCTATAGAGAACAGAGCATTCAGAACATCCTCTATAGAGAACAGAGCATTCAGAACAGCCTCTATACTCCCTCTATAGAGAACAGAGCATTCAGAACAGCCTCTATACTCCCTCTATAGAGTACAGAGCATTCAGAACAGCCTCTATACTCCCTCTATAGAGAACAGAGCATTCAGAACAGCCTCTATAGAGTACAGAGCATTCAGAACATCCTCTATAGAGTACAGAGCATTCAGAACTTCCTCAATACTCCCTCTATAGAGTACAGAGCATTCAGAACTTCCTCTATAGAGTACAGAGCATTCAGAACTTCCTCTATAGAGTACAGAGCATTCAGAACATCCTCTATAGAGTACAGAGCATTCAGAACTTCCACAATACTCCCTCTATAGAGAACAGAGCATTCAGAACTTCCTCAATACTCCCTCTATAGAGTACAGAGCATTCAGAACAGCCTCTATACTCCCTCTATAGAGTACAGAGCATTCAGAACTTCCTCTATACTCCCTCTATAGAGAACAGAGCATTCAGAACTTCCTCAATACTCCTCTATAGAGTACAGAGCATTCAGAACTTCCTCTATAGAGTACAGAGCATTCAGAACATCCTCTATAGAGTACAGAGCATTCAGAACTTCCACAATACTCCCTCTATAGAGTACAGAGCATTCAGAACTTCCACAATACTCCTCTATAGAGAACAGAGCATTCAGAACGGCCTCTATACTCCCTCTATAGAGAACAGAGCATTCAGAACTTCCACAATACTCCTCTATAGAGTACAGAGCATTCAGAACTTCCACAATACTCCCTCTATAGAGAACAGAGCATTCAGAACGGCCTCTATACTCCCTCTATAGAGAACAGAGCATTCAGAACTTCCACAATACTCCCTTTATAGAGTACAGAGCATTCAGAACTTCCACAATACTCCCTCTATAGAGAACAGAGCATTCAGAACGGCCTCTATACTCCCTCTATAGAGAACAGAGCATTCAGAACTTCCTCAATACTCCCTCTATAGAGTACAGAGCATTCAGAACTTCCACAATACTCCCTCTATAGAGTACAGAGCATTCAGAACTTCCTCAATACTCCCTCTATAGAGAACAGAGCATTCAGAACAGCCTCTATACTCCCTCTATAGAGTACAGAGCATTCAGAACTTCCTCAATACTCCTCTATAGAGTACAGAGCATTCAGAACTTCCTCAATACTCCCTCTATAGAGTACAGAGCATTCAGAACAGCCTCTATACTCCCTCTATAGAGTACAGAGCATTCAGAACTTCCTCAATACTCCCTCTATAGAGTACAGAGCATTCAGAACTTCCTCAATACTCCCTCTATAGAGTACAGAGCATTCAGAACTTCCTCAATACTCCCTCTATAGAGTACAGAGCATTCAGAACTTCCTCAATACTCCCTCTATAGAGTACAGAGCATTCAGAACTTCCTCAATACTCCCTCTATAGAGTACAGAGCATTCAGAACCTCCTCAATACTCCCTCTATAGAGTACAGAGCATTCAGAACCTCCACAATACTCCCTCTATAGAGTACAGAGCATTCAGAACTTCCTCAATACTCCTCTATAGAGTACAGAGCATTCAGAACTTCCACAATACTCCCTCTATAGAGTACAGAGCATTCAGAACTTCCACAATACTCCCTCTATAGAGTACAGAGCATTCAGAACTTCCACAATACTCCCTCTATAGAGTACAGAGCATTCAGAACTTCCTCAATACTCCCTCTATAGAGTACAGAGCATTCAGAACATCCTCTATAGAGTACAGAGCATTCAGAACATCCTCTATAGAGAACAGAGCATTCAGAACATCCTCTATAGAGAACAGAGCATTCAGAACAGCCTCTATACTCCCTCTATAGAGAACAGAGCATTCAGAACAGCCTCTATACTCCCTCTATAGAGTACAGAGCATTCAGAACAGCCTCTATACTCCCTCTATAGAGAACAGAGCATTCAGAACAGCCTCTATAGAGTACAGAGCATTCAGAACATCCTCTATAGAGTACAGAGCATTCAGAACTTCCTCAATACTCCCTCTATAGAGTACAGAGCATTCAGAACTTCCTCTATAGAGTACAGAGCATTCAGAACTTCCTCTATAGAGTACAGAGCATTCAGAACATCCTATAGAGTACAGAGCATTCAGAACTTCCACAATACTCCCTCTATAGAGAACAGAGCATTCAGAACTTCCTCAATACTCCCTCTATAGAGTACAGAGCATTCAGAACAGCCTCTATACTCCCTCTATAGAGTACAGAGCATTCAGAACTTCCTCTATACTCCCTCTATAGAGAACAGAGCATTCAGAACTTCCTCAATACTCCCTCTATAGAGTACAGAGCATTCAGAACTTCCTCTATAGAGTACAGAGCATTCAGAACATCCTCTATAGAGTACAGAGCATTCAGAACTTCCACAATACTCCCTCTATAGAGTACAGAGCATTCAGAACTTCCACAATACTCCCTCTATAGAGAACAGAGCATTCAGAACGGCCTCTATACTCCCTCTATAGAGAACAGAGCATTCAGAACTTCCACAATACTCCTCTATAGAGTACAGAGCATTCAGAACTTCCACAATACTCCCTCTATAGAGAACAGAGCATTCAGAACGGCCTCTATACTCCCTCTATAGAGAACAGAGCATTCAGAACTTCCACAATACTCCCTCTATAGAGTACAGAGCATTCAGAACTTCCACAATACTCCCTCTATAGAGAACAGAGCATTCAGAACGGCCTCTATACTCCCTCTATAGAGAACAGAGCATTCAGAACTTCCTCAATACTCCCTCTATAGAGTACAGAGCATTCAGAACTTCCACAATACTCCCTCTATAGAGTACAGAGCATTCAGAACTTCCTCAATACTCCCTCTATAGAGAACAGAGCATTCAGAACAGCCTCTATACTCCCTCTATAGAGTACAGAGCATTCAGAACTTCCTCAATACTCCCTCTATAGAGTACAGAGCATTCAGAACTTCCTCAATACTCCCTCTATAGAGTACAGAGCATTCAGAACAGCCTCTATACTCCCTCTATAGAGTACAGAGCATTCAGAACTTCCTCAATACTCCCTCTATAGAGTACAGAGCATTCAGAACTTCCTCAATACTCCTCTATAGAGTACAGAGCATTCAGAACTTCCTCAATACTCCTCTATAGAGTACAGAGCATTCAGAACTTCCTCAATACTCCCTCTATAGAGTACAGAGCATTCAGAACTTCCTCAATACTCCTCTATAGAGTACAGAGCATTCAGAACCTCCTCAATACTCCCTCTATAGAGTACAGAGCATTCAGAACCTCCACAATACTCCCTCTATAGAGTACAGAGCATTCAGAACTTCCACAATACTCCCTCTATAGAGTACAGAGCATTCAGAACTTCCACAATACTCCCTCTATAGAGTACAGAGCATTCAGAACAGCCTCTATACTCCCTCTATAGAGTACAGAGCATTCAGAACAGCCTCTATACTCCCTCTATAGAGTACAGAGCATTCATAACTTCCACAATACTCCTCTATAGAGTACAGAGCATTCAGAACTTCCACAATACTCCCTCTATAGAGTACAGAGCATTCATAACTTCCACAATACTCCCTCTATAGAGTACAGAGCATTCAGAACTTCCTCAATACTCCCTCTATAGAGTACAGAGCATTCAGAACTTCCACAATACTCCCTCTATAGAGTACAGAGCATTCAGAACTTCCACAATACTCCCTCTATAGAGTACAGAGCATTCAGAACTTCCACAATACTCCCTCTATAGAGTACAGAGCATTCAGAACAGCCTCTATACTCCCTCTATAGAGTACAGAGCATTCAGAACTTCCTCAATACTCCCTCTATAGAGTACAGAGCATTCAGAACTTCCTCAATAATCCCTCTATAGAGAACAGAGCATTCAGAACTTCCACAATACTCCCTCTATAGAGTACAGAGCATTCAGAACTTCCTCAATACTCCCTCTATAGAGTACAGAGCATTCAGAACTTCCACAATACTCCCTCTATAGAGTACAGAGCATTCAGAACTTCCACAATACTCCCTCTATAGAGTACAGAGCATTCAGAACTTCCACAATACTCCCTCTATAGAGTACAGAGCATTCAGAACTTCCTCAATACTCCCTCTATAGAGTACAGAGCATTCAGAACATCCTCTATAGAGTACAGAGCATTCAGAACATCCTCTATAGAGAACAGAGCATTCAGAACATCCTCTATAGAGAACAGAGCATTCAGAACAGCCTCTATACTCCCTCTATAGAGAACAGAGCATTCAGAACAGCCTCTATACTCCCTCTATAGAGTACAGAGCATTCAGAACAGCCTCTATACTCCTCTATAGAGAACAGAGCATTCAGAACAGCCTCTATAGAGTACAGAGCATTCAGAACATCCTCTATAGAGTACAGAGCATTCAGAACTTCCTCAATACTCCCTCTATAGAGTACAGAGCATTCAGAACTTCCTCTATAGAGTACAGAGCATTCATAACTTCCTCTATAGAGTACAGAGCATTCAGAACATCCTCTATAGAGTACAGAGCATTCAGAACTTCCACAATACTCCTCTATAGAGAACAGAGCATTCAGAACTTCCTCAATACTCCCTCTATAGAGTACAGAGCATTCAGAACAGCCTCTATACTCCCTCTATAGAGTACAGAGCATTCAGAACTTCCTCTATACTCCCTCTATAGAGAACAGAGCATTCAGAACTTCCTCAATACTCCTCTATAGAGTACAGAGCATTCAGAACTTCCTCTATAGAGTACAGAGCATTCAGAACATCCTCTATAGAGTACAGAGCATTCAGAACTTCCACAATACTCCCTCTATAGAGTACAGAGCATTCAGAACTTCCACAATACTCCCTCTATAGAGAACAGAGCATTCAGAACGGCCTCTATACTCCCTCTATAGAGAACAGAGCATTCAGAACTTCCACAATACTCCCTCTATAGAGTACAGAGCATTCAGAACTTCCACAATACTCCCTCTATAGAGAACAGAGCATTCAGAACGGCCTCTATACTCCTCTATAGAGAACAGAGCATTCAGAACTTCCACAATACTCCCTCTATAGAGTACAGAGCATTCAGAACTTCCACAATACTCCTCTATAGAGAACAGAGCATTCAGAACGGCCTCTATACTCCTCTATAGAGAACAGAGCATTCAGAACTTCCTCAATACTCCCTCTATAGAGTACAGAGCATTCAGAACTTCCACAATACTCCCTCTATAGAGTACAGAGCATTCAGAACTTCCTCAATACTCCCTCTATAGAGAACAGAGCATTCAGAACAGCCTCTATACTCCCTCTATAGAGTACAGAGCATTCAGAACTTCCTCAATACTCCCTCTATAGAGTACAGAGCATTCAGAACTTCCTCAATACTCCCTCTATAGAGTACAGAGCATTCAGAACAGCCTCTATACTCCCTCTATAGAGTACAGAGCATTCAGAACTTCCTCAATACTCCCTCTATAGAGTACAGAGCATTCCGAACTTCCTCAATACTCCCTCTATAGAGTACAGAGCATTCAGAACTTCCTCAATACTCCCTCTATAGAGTACAGAGCATTCAGAACTTCCTCAATACTCCCTCTATAGAGTACAGAGCATTCAGAACTTCCTCAATACTCCCTCTATAGAGTACAGAGCATTCAGAACTTCCTCAATACTCCCTCTATAGAGTACAGAGCATTCAGAACTTCCACAATACTCCCTCTATAGAGTACAGAGCATTCAGAACTTCCACAATACTCCCTCTATAGAGTACAGAGCATTCTGAACAGCCTCTATACTCCCTCTATAGAGAACAGAGCATTCAGAACTTCCTCAATACTCCCTCTATAGAGTACAGAGCATTCAGAACTTCCACAATACTCCCTCTATAGAGTACAGAGCATTCAGAACTTCCACAATACTCCCTCTCTAGAGTACAGAGCATTCAGAACTTCCTCAATACTCCCTCTATAGAGTACAGAGCATTCAGAACTTCCTCAATACTCCCTCTATAGAGTACAGAGCATTCAGAACTTCCACAATACTCCCTCTATAGAGAACAGAGCATTCAGAACTTCCACAATACTCCCTCTATAGAGTACAGAGCATTCTGAACAGCCTCTATACTCCCTCTATAGAGAACAGAGCATTCAGAACTTCCTCAATACTCCCTCTATAGAGTACAGAGCATTCAGAACTTCCACAATACTCCCTCTATAGAGTACAGAGCATTCAGAACTTCCACAATACTCCTCTATAGAGTACAGAGCATTCAGAACTTCCACAATACTCCTCTCTAGAGTACAGAGCATTCAGAACTTCCACAATACTCCCTCTATAGAGTACAGAGCATTCAGAACTTCCACAATACTCCCTCTATAGAGTACAGAGCATTCAGAACTTCCACAATACTCCCTCTATAGAGTACAGAGCATTCAGAACTTCCACAATACTCCCTCTATAGAGTACAGAGCATTCAGAACTTCCACAATACTCCCTCTATAGAGTACAGAGCATTCAGAACTTCCACAATAATCCCTCTATAGAGTACAGAGCATTCAGAACTTCCACAATACTCCCTCTATAGAGTACAGAGCATTCAGAACTTCCACAATACTCCCTCTATAGAGTACAGAGCATTCAGAACTTCCACAATACTCCCTCTATAGAGTACAGAGCATTCAGAACTTCCACAATACTCCCTCTATAGAGTACAGAGCATTCAGAACTTCCAAAATACTCCCTCTATAGAGTACAGAGCATTCAGAACTTCCACAATACTCCCTCTATAGAGTACAGAGCATTCAGAACTTCCACAATACTCCCTCTATAGAGTACAGAGCATTCAGAACTTCCACAATACTCCCTCTATAGAGTACAGAGCATTCAGAACTTCCACAATACTCCCTCTATAGAGTACAGAGCATTCAGAACCTCCACAATACTCCCTCTATAGAGTACAGAGCATTCAGAACATCCTCTATAGAGTACAGAGCATTCAGAACAGCCTCTATACTCCCTCTATAGAGTACAGAGCATTCAGAACAGCCTCTATACTCCCTCTATAGAGTACAGAGCATTCAGAATGGCCTCTATACTCCCTCTATAGAGAACAGAGCATTCAGAACTTCCTCAATACTCCCTCTATAGAGTACAGAGCATTCAGAACTTCCACAATACTCCCTCTATAGAGTACAGAGCATTCAGAACTTCCACAATACTCCCTCTATAGAGTACAGAGCATTCAGAACTTCCACAATACTCCCTCTATAGAGTACAGAGCATTCAGAACTTCCACAATACTCCCTCTATAGAGTACACAACATTCAGAACCTCCACAATACTCCCTCTATAGAGTACAGATCATTCAGAACATCCTCTATAGAGTACAGAGCATTCAGAACAGCCTCTATACTCCCTCTATAGAGTACAGAGCATTCAGAACAGCCTCTATACTCCCTCTATAGAGTACAGAGCATTCAGAACAGCCTCTATACTCCCTCTATAGAGTACAGAGCATTCAGAACGGCCTCTATACTCCCTCTATAGAGAACAGAGCATTCAGAACTTCCTCAATACTCCCTCTATAGAGAACAGAGCATTCAGAACGGCCTCTATACTCCCTCTATAGAGAACAGAGCATTCAGAACTTCCTCAATACTCCCTCTATAGAGAACAGAGCATTCAGAACGGCCTCTATACTCCCTCTATAGAGTACAGAGCATTCAGAACTTCCTCAATACTCCCTCTATAGAGAACAGAGCATTCAGAACAGCCTCTATACTCCCTCTATAGAGAACAGAGCATTCAGAACTTCCACAATACTCCCTCTATAGAGAACAGAGCATTCAGAACAGCCTCTATACTCCCTCTATAGAGAACAGAGCATTCAGAACAGCCTCTATAGAGTACAGAGCATTCAGAACATCCTCTATAGAGTACAGAGCATTCAGAACTTCCTCAATACTCCCTCTATAGAGTACAGAGCATTCAGAACTTCCTCTATAGAGTACAGAGCATTCAGAACTTCCTCTATAGAGTACAGAGCATTCAGAACATCCTCTATAGAGTACAGAGCATTCAGAACTTCCACAATACTCCCTCTATAGAGAACAGAGCATTCAGAACTTCCTCAATACTCCCTCTATAGAGTACAGAGCATTCAGAACAGCCTCTATACTCCCTCTATAGAGTACAGAGCATTCAGAACTTCCTCTATACTCCCTCTATAGAGAACAGAGCATTCAGAACTTCCTCAATACTCCCTCTATAGAGTACAGAGCATTCAGAACTTCCTCTATAGAGTACAGAGCATTCAGAACATCCTCTATAGAGTACAGAGCATTCAGAACTTCCACAATACTCCCTCTATAGAGTACAGAGCATTCAGAACTTCCACAATACTCCCTCTATAGAGAACAGAGCATTCAGAACGGCCTCTATACTCCCTCTATAGAGAACAGAGCATTCAGAACTTCCACAATACTCCCTCTATAGAGTACAGAGCATTCAGAACTTCCACAATACTCCCTCTATAGAGAACAGAGCATTCAGAACGGCCTCTATACTCCCTCTATAGAGAACAGAGCATTCAGAACTTCCACAATACTCCCTCTATAGAGTACAGAGCATTCAGAACTTCCACAATACTCCCTCTATAGAGAACAGAGCATTCAGAACGGCCTCTATACTCCCTCTATAGAGAACAGAGCATTCAGAACTTCCTCAATACTCCCTCTATAGAGTACAGAGCATTCAGAACTTCCACAATACTCCCTCTATAGAGTACAGAGCATTCAGAACTTCTCAATACTCCCTCTATAGAGAACAGAGCATTCAGAACAGCCCTATACTCCCTCTATAGAGTACAGAGCATTCAGAACTTCCTCAATACTCCCTCTATAGAGTAGCATTCAGAACTTCCTCTATATAGAGTACAGAGCATTCAGAACAGCCTCTATACTCCCTCTATAGAGTACAGAGCATTCAGAACTTCCTCAATACTCCCTCTATAGAGTACAGAGCATTCAGAACTTCCTCAATACTCCCTCTATAGAGTACAGAGCATTCAGAACTTCCTCAATACTCCCTCTATAGAGTACAGAGCATTCAGAACTTCCTCAATACTCCCTCTATAGAGTACAGAGCATTCAGAACTTCCTCAATACTCCCTCTATAGAGTACAGAGCATTCAGAACTTCCTCAATACTCCTCTATAGAGTACAGAGCATTCAGAACTTCCACAATACTCCCTCTATAGAGTACAGAGCATTCAGAACTTCCACAATACTCCTCTATAGAGTACAGAGCATTCAACAGCCTCTATACTCCTCTATAGAGAACAGAGCATTCAGAACTTCCTCAATACTCCCTCTATAGAGTACAGAGCATTCAGAACTTCCACAATACTCCTCTATAGAGTACAGAGCATTCAGAACTTCCACAATACTCCTCTCTAGAGTACAGAGCATTCAGAACTTCCTCAATACTCCCTCTATAGAGTACAGAGCATTCAGAACTTCCTCAATACTCCCTCTATAGAGTACAGAGCATTCAGAACTTCCACAATACTCCTCTATAGAGAACAGAGCATTCAGAACTTCCACAATACTCCCTCTATAGAGTACAGAGCATTCTGAGCCTCTAACTCCCTCTATAGAGAACAGAGCATTCAGAACTTCCTCAATACTCCCTCTATAGAGTACAGAGCATTCAGAACTTCCACAATACTCCCTCTATAGAGTACAGAGCATTCAGAACTTCCACAATACTCCCTCTATAGAGTACAGAGCATTCAGAACTTCCACAATACTCCCTCTCTAGAGTACAGAGCATTCAGAACTTCCACAATACTCCCTCTATAGAGTACAGAGCATTCAGAACTTCCACAATACTCCTCTATAGAGTACAGAGCATTCAGAACTTCCACAATACTCCCTCTATAGAGTACAGAGCATTCAGAACTTCCACAATACTCCTCTATAGAGTACAGAGCATTCAGAACTTCCACAATACTCCTCTATAGAGTACAGAGCATTCAGAACTTCCACAATAATCCCTCTATAGAGTACAGAGCATTCAGAACTTCCATAATACTCCCTCTATAGAGTACAGAGCATTCAGAACTTCCACAATACTCCCTCTATAGAGTACAGAGCATTCAGAACTTCCACAATACTCCTCTATAGAGTACAGAGCATTCAGAACTTCCACAATACTCCCTCTATAGAGTACAGAGCATTCAGAACTTCCAAAATACTCCCTCTATAGAGTACAGAGCATTCAGAACTTCCACAATACTCCCTCTATAGAGTACAGAGCATTCAGAACTTCCACAATACTCCCTCTATAGAGTACAGAGCATTCAGAACTTCCACAATACTCCCTCTATAGAGTACAGAGCATTCAGAACTTCCACAATACTCCCTCTATAGAGTACAGAGCATTCAGAACCTCCACAATACTCCCTCTATAGAGTACAGAGCATTCAGAACATCCTCTATAGAGTACAGAGCATTCAGAACAGCCTCTATACTCCCTCTATAGAGTACAGAGCATTCAGAACAGCCTCTATACTCCCTCTATAGAGTACAGAGCATTCAGAATGGCCTCTATACTCCCTCTATAGAGAACAGAGCATTCAGAACTTCCTCAATACTCCCTCTATAGAGTACAGAGCATTCAGAACTTCCACAATACTCCCTCTATAGAGTACAGAGCATTCAGAACTTCCACAATACTCCCTCTATAGAGTACAGAGCATTCAGAACTTCCACAATACTCCCTCTATAGAGTACAGAGCATTCAGAACTTCCACAATACTCCCTCTATAGAGTACACAACATTCAGAACCTCCACAATACTCCCTCTATAGAGTACAGAGCATTCAGAACATCCTCTATAGAGTACAGAGCATTCAGAACAGCCTCTATACTCCCTCTATAGAGTACAGAGCATTCAGAACAGCCTCTATACTCCCTCTATAGAGTACAGAGCATTCAGAACAGCCTCTATACTCCCTCTATAGAGTACAGAGCATTCAGAACGGCCTCTATACTCCCTCTATAGAGAACAGAGCATTCAGAACTTCCTCAATACTCCCTCTATAGAGAACAGAGCATTCAGAACGGCCTCTATACTCCCTCTATAGAGAACAGAGCATTCAGAACTTCCTCAATACTCCCTCTATAGAGAACAGAGCATTCAGAACGGCCTCTATACTCCCTCTATAGAGTACAGAGCATTCAGAACTTCCTCAATACTCCCTCTATAGAGAACAGAGCATTCAGAACAGCCTCTATACTCCCTCTATAGAGAACAGAGCATTCAGAACTTCCACAATACTCCCTCTATAGAGTACAGAGCATTCAGAACTTCCTCTATACTCCCTCTATAGAGTACAGAGCATTCAGAACTTCCTCAATACTCCCTCTATAGAGTACAGAGCATTCAGAACTTCCTCAATACTCCCTCTATAGAGTACAGAGCATTCAGAACTTCCACAATACTCCCTCTATAGAGTACAGAGCATTCAGAACTTCCTCAATACTCCCTCTATAGAGAACAGAGCATTCAGAACTTCCTCAATACTCCCTCTATAGAGTACAGAGCATTCAGAACTTCCTCAATACTCCCTCTATAGAGTACAGAGCATTCAGAACTTCCACAATACTCCCTCTATAGAGTACAGAGCATTCAGAACTTCCTCAATACTCCCTCTATAGAGTACAGAGCATTCAGAACTTCCACAATACTCCCTCTATAGAGTACAGAGCATTCAGAACTTCCTCTATACTCCCTCTATAGAGAACAGAGCATTCAGAACTTCCTCAATACTCCCTCTATAGAGTACAGAGCATTCAGAAAGTATTCATAATAGCCCTCGACTCATTCCACATTTTTGGATTAAATAAATACAAATTGTCATCGATCTAGACACAATACCCAATAATAACAAAGCGAAAACAGGTTTTTAGAAATGTTTGCAAATGTATTAAAAAATAATAAATAGACTCGAAAATGAGCTCAGGTGCTTCCTGTTTCCATAGATCATCCTTGAGATGTTTCTACAACTGGACAGTACCCCATAATGACATCACAATACCCCATAATGACATCACAATATCCCATAATGACATCACAATACACCATAATGACATCACAATACCCCATAATGACATCACAATACCCCATAATGACATCACAATACCCCATAATGACATCACAGTACCCCATAATGACATCACAATACACCATAATGACATCACAATACACCATAATGACATCACAATATCCCATAATGACATCACAATACACCATAATGACATCACAATACACCATAATGACATCACAATACACCATAATGACATCACAATACACCATAATGACATCACAATACACCATAATGACATCACAATATCCAATAATGATTTTTTTTTTTTTTAATTTATGTTGATCATCCTTGAGATGTTTCTACAACATGATTGGAGTCCACCTGTGGTAAATTCAATTGATTGGATATGATTTGGAAAGGTACACATCTGTCTATATAAGGTCCCATTAGTTGACAGTGCATGTCAGAGACAAAAACCAAGCCATGAGGTTGAAGGAATTGTCCGTAGAGATCCGAGACAGGATTGTGTCGAGGCACAGATCTGGGGAAGGGTTCCAAAACATTTCTGCAGCATTGAAGGTCCCCAAGAACACAGTGGCCTATATCAGTCTCAAATGGAAGAGGTTTGGAACCACCAAGACTCTTCCTAGAGCTGTCCGCAGCACTCCACCAATCAGGCCTTTATGGTAGAGTGGCCAGACGAAAGCCACTCCTCAGTAAAAGGCACATGACAACCCGCTTGGAGTTTGCCAAAAGGTACCTAAAGAACTCTCAGACCATGAGAAACAAGATTCTCTGGTCTGATGAAACCAAGATTGAACTTGTCCTGAATGCCAAGCGTCACATCTGGAAGAAACCTGGCACCATCCCTACTGTGAAGCATGGTGGTGGCAGCATCATGCTGTGGGGATTTTCAGCGGCAGGGACTGGGAGACTAGTCAGGATCGAGGGAAAGATGAACGGAGCAAAGAACAGAGATCCTTGATGAAAACCTGTTCCAGAGCGTTCAGGACCTCAGACTGGGGCGAAGGTTCACCTTCCAACAAGACAATGACCCTAAGCACACACCCAAGACAATGCAGGAATGGCTTCTGGACAAGTCTCTGAATGTCCTTGAGTGGCCCAGCCAGAGCCCGGACTTGAACCCAATTTAACATCTCTGGAGAGACCTGGAAATAGATGTGCAGCGACACTCCCATCCAACCAGACAGAGCTTGAGAGGATCTGCAGAGAAGAATGGGAGAAACTCCCCAAATACAGGTGTGCCAAGCTTGTAGCGTCAAACCCAAGAAGACTAGAGGCTGTAATCGCTGCCAAAAGGTGCTTCAACAAAGTACTGAGTAAAGGGTCTGAATACTTATGTAAATGTGATATTTTGGGGTTTTTCTATTTTTAATAAATTTGCAAACATTTCTATAAACCTGTTTTTTTGCTTTGTCTTTATGGGGTATTGTGCGTAGACTGAGGGTATTTTTTTATCCGTTTTAGAGTAAGGCTGTAACGTAACAAAATGTGGAACAAGTCAAGGGGTCTGAATACTTTCCCAAAGACACTGTATGTACTCGCCATGTTTGAAGAGAGTGCACAGTTTTTAACATGAAAAGTTATTAATAAACCAATTAGGCACATTTGGGCAGTCTTGATACAAAATCTTGAAGACAAATACAATGGTTCATTGGATCAGTCTAACACTTTGCACATACACTGCTGCCATCTAGTGGTACAAAATCTAAATTGCACCTGGGCTGGAATAATACATCTTGCATTTCAAAGATCTTTGTTTTATCTTTTACAAGATTTATTGTGTTATATTCTACTACATTCATTTCACATTTACACAAAATTCAAAGTGTTTCCTTTCAAATGGTACCAATAATATGTATATCCTTGCTTCAGGGCCTGAGTTACAGGCAGTTAGATTTGGGTATGTCATTTTAAAATCCCCAGCAACAATAAATGCAGCCTCCAGATATTTAGTTTCCAGGTTACATAGAGTCCAGTGGTCTTGGTGTTCGCTTGAGCTGTGACTAGAACTGACGAGTATTCTCTTTGGTAGGTAGAATGGCCGACATTTGATTGTAAGGAATTCTAGGTCGGGTCGAACAGAAGGACTTGAGTTCCTGTATGTTGTTATGATTACACCATGAGTCATTAATCATGAAGCATACATCTCCGCACTTCCTCTTCCCAGAGAGGGGTTTATCTCTGTCGGCGCGATGCAGGGAGAAGCCCGGTGGCTGAACCAATTCCGACAACATCTCCCGAGAGAGACATGTTTCCGTTAAAGCGAGAATGTTACAATGTCTGATGTCTCTCTGGAAGGCAACCCTCGCTTGAATATTGTACTACTGTTCCTGATAGTATACTACTGTACCTGATATTATACTACTGTACCTGATAGTATACTACTGTACCTGATATTATACTACTGTACCTGCTATTATACTAATGTACCTGATATTATACTACAGTACCTGATATTATACTAATGTACCTGATATTATACTACTGTACCTGATATTATACTACTGTACCTGATAGTATAACAGTAGATACTGATATTATACTACTGTACCTGATAGTATACTACTGTACCTGATATTATACTACTGTACCTGATATTATACTACTGTACCTGATATTATACTACTGTACCTGATATTATACTACTGTACATGATAGTATAACAGCCATACTACATATATACTATAAATATTTTATACTACTGTACCTGATATTATACTACTGTACCTGATATTATAACAGTAGATACTGATATTATACTACTGTACCTGATATTATACTACTGTACCTGATATTATACTACTGTACCTGATAGTATACTACTGTACCTGATATTATACTACTGTTCCTGATATTATACTACTGTACTTGATATTATACTACTGTACCTGATAGTATAACAGTAGATACTGTTATTATACTACTGTACCTGATATTATACTACTGTTCCTGATATTATACTACTGTACCTGATATTATAACAGTAGATACTGATATTATACTACTGTACCTGATATTATACTACTGTACCTGATATTATACTACTGTACCTGATAGTATACTACTGTACCTGATATTATACTACTGTACCTGATATTATACTACTGTACCTGATATTATAACAGTAGATACTGATGTTATACTACTGTACCTGATATTATACTACTGTACCTGATATTATACTAGATAATGATGTTATACCACTGTACCTGATATTATACTACTGTACCTGATAGATACTACTGTACCTGATATTATACTACTGTTCCTGATATTATACTACTGTACCTGATATTATACTACTGTACCTGATATTATACTACTGTACCTGATATATACTACTACCTGATAGTATAACTGATACTTATACTACTGTACTGATGTTATACTACTGTACCTGATAGTATAACAGTAGATACTGATATTATACTACTGTACCTGATATTATACTACTGTACCTGATATTATACTACTGTACCTGATATTATACTACTGTACCTGATATTATACTACTGTACCTGATATTATACTACTGTACCTGATATTATACTACTGTACCTGATAGTATACTACTGTACCTGATATTATACTACTGTACCTGATATTATACTACTGTACCTGATATTATAACAGTAGATACTGATGTTATACTACTGTACCTGATATTATACTACTCTACCTGATAGTATAACAATAGATAATGATGTTATACCACTGTACCTGATATTATACTACTGTACCTGATAGTATACTACTGTACCTGATATTATACTACTGTTCCTGATATTATACTACTGTACCTGATATTATACTACTGTACCTGATATTATACTACTGTACCTGATAGTATACTACTGTACCTGATAGTATAACAGTAGATACTGATGTTATACTACTGTACCTGATGTTATACTACTGTACCTGATAGTATAACAGTAGATACTGATATTATACTACTGTACCTGATATTATACTACTGTACCTGATATTATACTACTGTACCTGATATTATACTCTGTACCTGATAGTATACTACTGTTCCTGATATTATACTACTGTACCTGATATTATACTATTGTACCATATATTATTATATTATATTATTATTATTATTATTATATTATTATAACAGTAGATACTGATATTATACTACTGTACCATATATTATTATATTATATTATTATTATTATTATATTATTATAACAGTAGATACTGATATTATACTACTGTACCTGATAGTATACTACTGTACCTGATATTATACTACTGTACCTGATATTATACTACTGTACCTGATAGTATAACAGTAGATACTGATATTATACTACTGTACCTGATATTATACTACTGTACCTGATATTATACTACTGTACCTGATATTATACTACTGTACCTGATATTATACTACTGTACCTGATATTATACTACTGTACCTGATATTATACTACTGTACCTGATATTATACTACTGTACCTGATAGTATACTACTGATACTGATATTATACTACTGTACCTGATATTATACTACTGTACCTGATATTATACTACTGATACCTGATATTATACTACTGTACCTGATAGTATACTACTGTACCTGATATTATACTACTGTACCTGATATTATACTACTGTACCTGATATTATACTACTGTACCTGATAGTATAACAGTAGATACTGATATTATACTACTGTACCTGATATTATACTACTGTACCTGATAGTATACTACATACTGTATTATACTACTGTACCTATATTATACTACTAGATACCTGATATTATACTACTGTACCTGATATTATACTACTGTACCTGATAGTATACTACTGTACCTGATATTATACTACTGTACCTGATATTATACTACTGTACCTGATAGTATAACTAGTAGATACTGATATTATACTACTGTACCTGATATTATACTACTGTACCTGATATTATAATACTAATACCTGATAATAATAATATATGCCATTTACTGACGCTATCCAAAGACTTAGTATATACATTCTAGATACCTGATATTATACTACCTGTACCTAATATTATACTACTGTACCTGATAGTATACTACTGTACCTGATATTATACTACTGTACCTGATAGTATACTACTGTACCTGATATTATACTACTGTACCTGATATTACACTACTGTACCTGATAGTATAACAGCAGATACTGATAGTATACTACTGTACCTGATATTATACTACTGTACCTGATAGTATAACAGTAGATACTAATATTATACTACTGTACCTGATATTACACTACTGTACCTGATAGTATAACAGTAGATACTGATAGTATACTACTGTACCTGATATTATACTACTGTACCTGATAGTATAACAGTAGATACTGATATTATACTACTGTACCTGATAGTATACTACTGTACCTGATATTATACTACTGTACCTGATAGTATACTCCTGTACCTGATATTATACTACTGTAACTGATAGTATACTCCTGTACCTGATATTACACTACTGTACCTGATATTATACTACTGTACCTGATAT
Source organism: Oncorhynchus gorbuscha (assembly GCF_021184085.1). Taxonomy (NCBI): domain Eukaryota; kingdom Metazoa; phylum Chordata; class Actinopteri; order Salmoniformes; family Salmonidae; genus Oncorhynchus; species Oncorhynchus gorbuscha. The sequence continues at coordinate 208,600 of NW_025745792.1, read as the reverse complement.
TATACTACTGTACCTGATATTACACTACTGTACCTGATATTATACTACTGTACCTGATATTATACTACTGTACCTGATATTATACTACTGTACCTGATATTACACTACTGTACCTGATATTATACTACTGTACCTGATAGTATAACAGTAGATACTGATATTATACTACTGTACCTGATATTATACTACTGTACCTGATATTATACTACTGTACCTGATATTATACTACTGTACCTGATAGTATAACAGTAGATACTGATAGTATACTACTGTACCTGATATTATACTACTGTACCTGATAGTATACTACTGTACCTGATAGTATAACAGTAGATACTGATATTATACTACTGTACCTGATATTATACTACTGTACCTGATAGTATAACAGTACATACTGGTATTATACTACTGTACCTGATATTATACTACTGTACCTGATAGTATACTACTGTACCTGATATTATACTACTGTACCTGATATTATACTCTGTACCTGATAGTATACTACTGTACCTGATATTATACTACTGTACCTGATATTATACTCTGTACCTGATAGTATACTACTGTACCTGATATTATAACAGTAGATACTGATATTATACTACTGTACCTGATATTATACTACTGTACCTGATATTATACTACTGTACCTGATATTATACTACTGTACCTGATAGTATAACAGTAGATACTGATATTATACTACTGTACCTAATATTATACTACTGTACCTGATAGTATACTACTGTACCTGATATTATACTACTGTACCTGATAGTATACTACTGTACCTGATATTATACTACTGTACCTGATATTACACTACTGTACCTGATAGTATAACAGCAGATACTGATAGTATACTACTGTACCTGATATTATACTACTGTACCTGATAGTATAACAGTAGATACTAATATTATACTACTGTACCTGATATTACACTACTGTACCTGATAGTATAACAGTAGATACTGATAGTATACTACTGTACCTGATATTATACTACTGTACCTGATAGTATAACAGTAGATACTGATATTATACTACTGTACCTGATAGTATACTACTGTACCTGATATTATACTACTGTAACTGATAGTATACTCCTGTACCTGATATTACACTACTGTAACTGATATTATACTACTGTACCTGATAGCATAACAGTAGATACTAATATTATACTACTGTACCTGATATTATACTACTGTACCTGATAGTATAACAGTAGATACTGATAGTATACTACTGTACCTGATATTATACTACTGTACCTGATATTATACTACTGTACCTGATAGTATAACAGTAGATACTGATGTTATACTCCTGTACCTGATATTATACTACTGTACCTGATATTATACTACTGTACCTGATAGTATACTACTGTACCTGATAGTATACTACTGTACCTGATATTATACTACTGTACCTGATATTATACTACTGTACCTGATAGTATACTACTGTACCTGATAGTATACTACTGTACCTGATATTGTGGTCCTGTGTAGCTCAGTTGGTAGAGCATGGCGCTTGTAACGCCAGGGTAGTGGGTTCGATCCCCGGGACCACCCATACGTAGAATGTATGCACACATGACTGTAAGTCGCTTTGGATAAAAGCGTCTGCTAAATGGCATATATTATTATTATTATATTATTATATTATACTACTGTACCTGATGTTATACTACTGTACCTGAGGTTATACTACTGTGCCTGATATTATACTACTGTTCCTGATATTATACTACTGTACCTGATATTATACTACTGTTCCTGATAGTATACTACTGTACCTGATATTATACTACTGTATCTGATAGTATAACAGTAGGTACTGATATTATACTACTGTACCTGATATTATACTACTGTACCTGATAGTATACTACTGTACCTGATATTATACTACTGTACCTGATATTATACTACTGTACCTGATAGTATAACAGTAGATACTGATATTATACTACTGTACCTGATAGTATACTACTGTACCTGATGTTATACTACTGTACCTGATATTATACTACTGTACCTGATGTTATACTACTGTACCTGATATTATACTACTGTACCTGATATTATACTACTGTACCTGATAGTATACTACTGTACCTGATAGTATAACAGTAGATACTGATATTATACTACTGTACCTGATATTATACTACTGTACCTGATAGTATAACAGTAGATACTGATGTTATACTCCTGTACCTGATATTATACTACTGTACCTGATATTATACTACTGTACCTGATGTTATACTACTGTACCTGATAGTATACTACTGTACCTGATAGTATACTACTGTACCTGATGTTATACTACTGTACCTGATATTACACTACTGTACCTGATATTATACTATTGTACCTGATAGTATACTACCCTACCTGATATTATACTACTGTACCTGATGTTATACTACTGTACCTGATAGTATAACAGTAGATACTGATATTATACTCCTGTACCTGATATTATACTACTGTACCTGATATTATACTACTGTACCTGATATTATACTACTGTACCTGATGTTATACTACTGTACCTGATATTATACTACCCTACCTGATATTATACTACTGTACCTAATATTATACTACTGTACCTGATGTTATACTACTGTACCTGATAGTATAACAGTAGATACTGATATTATACTCCTGTACCTGATATTATACTACTGTACCTGATATTATACTACTGTACCTGATATTATACTACTGTACCTGATGTTATACTACTGTACAGAATATTATACTACCCTACCTGATATTATACTACCCTACCTGATAGTATACTACTGTACCTGATATTATACTACTGTACCTGATATTATACTACTGTACCTGATATTATACTACCCTACCTGATAGTATACTACTGTTCCTGATAGTATACTACTGTATCTGATATTGTACTACTGTACCTGATATTATACTACTGTACCTGATATTATACTACTGTTCCTGATATTATACTACTGTACCTGATATTATACTACTGTTCCTGATATTATACTACTGTACCTGATAGTATACTACTGTACCTGATATTATACTACTGTACCTGATAGTATACTACTGTACCTGATATTATACTACTGTACCTGATAGTATAACAGTAGATACTGATGTTATACTCCTGTACCTGATATTATACTACTGTACCTGATATTATACTACTGTACCTGATGTTATACTACTGTACCTGATAGTATACTACTGTACCTGATAGTATACTACTGTACCTGATGTTATACTACTGTACCTGATATTACACTACTGTACCTGATATTATACTATTGTACCTGATAGTATACTACCCTACCTGATATTATACTACTGTACCTGATGTTATACTACTGTACCTGATAGTATAACAGTAGATACTGATATTATACTCCTGTACCTGATATTATACTACTGTACCTGATATTATACTACTGTACCTAATATTATACTACTGTACCTGATGTTATACTACTGTACCTGATAGTATAACAGTAGATACTGATATTATACTCCTGTACCTGATATTATACTACTGTACCTGATATTATACTACTGTACCTGATATTATACTACTGTACCTGATGTTATACTACTGTACAGAATATTATACTACCCTACCTGATATTATACTACCCTACCTGATAGTATACTACTGTACCTGATATTATACTACTGTACCTGATATTATACTACTGTACCTGATATTATACTACCCTACCTGATAGTATACTACTGTTCCTGATAGTATACTACTGTATCTGATATTGTACTACTGTACCTGATATTATACTACTGTACCTGATATTATACTACTGTTCCTGATATTATACTACTGTACCTGATATTATACTACTGTTCCTGATATTATACTACTGTTCCTGATATTATACTACTGTACCTGATAGTATACTACTGTACCTGATATTATACTACTGTACCTGATAGTATACTACTGTACCTGATAGTATAACAGTAGATACTGATATTATACTACTGTACCTGATATTATACTACTGTACCTGATAGTATACTACTGTACCTGATATTATACTACTGTACCTGATATTATACTACTGTACCTGATAGTATACTACTGTACCTGATATTATACTACTGTACCTGATGTTATACTACTGTACCTGATATTATACTACTATACCTGATAGTATACTACTGTACCTGATATTATACTACTGTACCTGATGTTATACTACTGTACCTGATATTATACTACTGTACCTGATATTATACTACCCTACCTGATAGTATACTACTGTACCTGATATTATACTACTGTACCTGATAGTATACTACTGTACCTGATATTATACTACTGTACCTGATAGTATACTACTGTACCTGATGTTATACTACTGTACCTGATATTATACTACTGTACCTGATAGTATACTACTGTACCTGATATTATACTACTGTACCTGATGTTATACTACTGTACCTGATATTATACTACTGTACCTGATGTTATACTACTGTACCTGATGTTATACTACTGTACCTGATAGTATAACAGTAGATACTGATATTATACTCCTGTACCTGATATTATACTACTGTACCTGATATTATACTACTGTACCTGATATTATACTACTGTACCTGATGTTATACTACTGTACAGAATATTATACTACCCTACCTGATATTATACTACCCTACCTGATAGTATACTACTGTACCTGATATTATACTACTGTACCTGATATTATACTACTGTACCTGATATTATACTACCCTACCTGATAGTATACTACTGTTCCTGATAGTATACTACTGTATCTGATATTGTACTACTGTACCTGATATTATACTACTGTACCTGATATTATACTACTGTTCCTGATATTATACTACTGTACCTGATATTATACTACTGTTCCTGATATTATACTACTGTACCTGATAGTATACTACTGTACCTGATATTATACTACTGTACCTGATAGTATACTACTGTACCTGATAGTATAACAATAGATACTGATATTATACTACTGTACCTGATATTATACTACTGTACCTGATAGTATACTACTGTACCTGATATTATACTACTGTACCTGATATTATACTACTGTACCTGATAGTATACTACTGTACCTGATATTATACTACTGTACCTGATGTTATACTACTGTACCTGATATTATACTACTATACCTGATAGTATACTACTGTACCTGATATTATACTACTGTACCTGATGTTATACTACTGTACCTGATATTATACTACTGTACCTGATATTATACTACCCTACCTGATAGTATACTACTGTACCTGATATTATACTACTGTACCTGATAGTATACTACTGTACCTGATATTATACTACTGTACCTGATAGTATACTACTGTACCTGATGTTATACTACTGTACCTGATATTATACTACTGTACCTGATAGTATACTACTGTACCTGATATTATACTACTGTACCTGATATTATACTACTGTACCTGATATTACCGTGTTTGTTTTCGATCACCCAGGAGGGCGGAGGTTTTTCACCCACCTTCCCGTTGGTCCGGAAGTGAACTCTCCGCCCACACAGTGAACTCTCCGCCCACACAGTGAACTCTCCGCCCACACCGTGAACTCTCCACCCACACAGTGAACTCTCCACCCACACCGTGAACTCTCCGCCCACACAGTGAACTCTCCACCCACACAGTGAACTCTCCACCCACACAGTGAACTCTCCACCCACCCAGTGAACTCTCCGCCCACACAGTGAACTCTCCGCCCACACAGTGAACTCTCCGCCCACACAGTGAACTCTCCGCCCACACAGTGAACTCTCCGCCCACACAGTGAACTCTCCGCCCACACAGTGAACTCACCGCCCACACAGTGAACTCTCCGCCCACACACCCCACAAACTCTCCGCCCACACAGTGAACTCTCCACCCACACCGTGAACTCTCCACCCACACAGTGAACTCTCCACCCACACAGTGAACTCTCCACATACACCATGAACTCTCCACCCACACCGTTGATGCAAAACAAACTCCTTCCATGAAAAAAACAAACATTGTCTCGGCAGGTTGATCTCTGATAGGCCGGAGAGGAATGTCATCTGGTCGTCTCCAACCGGAAGACAGATACATCTGTTTTTAGCCAGAAAACACGGAACAGAAACCTGCTATAAGGAAGTACACGTTTCAACAGTAAGGCCAGAAATAACCCTGACATGAACCTGTATCTGACAAACATACCCATTACACTGGTTCTGTAGAGTAGTCGGGTCCAGTTCTATATTAACCATCTCCTCTGTCTATCTCTGGTTCTGTAGAGTAGTCTGGTCCAGTTCTATATTAACCATCTCCTCTGGTTCTGGTTCTGTAGAGTAGTCTGGTCCAGTTCTATATTAACCATCTCCTCTGGTTCTGGTTCTGTAGAGTAGTCTGGTCCAGTTCTATATTAACCATCTCCTCTGGTTCTGGTTCTGTAGAGTAGTCTGGTCCAGTTCTATATTAACCATCTCCTCTGGTTCTGGTTCTGTAGAGTAGTCTGGTCCAGTTCTATATTAACCATCTCCTCTGGTTCTGGTTCTGTAGAGTAGTCTGGTCCAGTTCTATATTAACCATCTCCTCTGTCTATCTCTGGTTCTGGTTCTGTAGAGTAGTCTGGTCCAGTTCTATATTAACCATCTCCTCTGGTTCTGGTTCTGTAGAGTAGTCTGGTCCAGTTCTATATTAACCATCTCCTCTGGTTCTGGTTCTGTAGAGTAGTCTGGTCCAGTTCTATATTAACCATCTCCTCGGTCTATCTCTGGTTCTGGTTCTGTAGAGTAGTCTGGTCCAGTTCTATATTAACCATCTCCTCTGGTTCTGGTTCTGTAGAGTAGTCTGGTCCAGTTCTATATTAACCATCTCCTCTGGTTCTGGTTCTGTAGAGTAGTCTGGTCCAGTTCTATATTAACCATCTCCTCTGGTTCTGGTTCTGTAGAGTAGTCTGGTCCAGTTCTATATTAACCATCTCCTCTGTCTATTTCTGGTTCTGTAGAGTAGTCTGGTCCAGTTCTATATTAACCATCTCCTCTGTCTATCTCTGGTTCTGGTTCTGTAGAGTAGTCTGGTCCAGTTCTATATTAACCATCTCCTCTGGTTCTGGTTCTGTAGAGTAGTCTGGTCCAGTTCTATATTAACCATCTCTTCTGGTTCTGGTTCTGTAGAGTAGTCTGGTCCAGTTCTATATTAACCATCTCAAGTTTTATTTTTCAGTGCAAACTTAATATAATGATCAGTACAGAAATAATCCACAGAACAGTATAAAACATAACAAATACAGGAACACAGTACAGTGGTGTCCAGGAACACAGTACAGTGGTGTCCAGGAACACAGAACAGTACAGTGGTGTCCTGGAACACAGTACAGTGGTGTCCAGGAACACAGTACAGTGGTGTCCAGGAACACAGAACAGTGGTGTCCAGGAACACAGAACAGTGGTGTCCAGGAACACAGTACAGTGGTGTCCAAATAACAAATGTCAGTACAGAACAGTGGTGTCCAGGAACACAGAACAGTGGTGTCCAGGAACACAGTACAGTGGTGTCCTGGAGCACAGAACAGTACAGTGGTGTCCTGGAACACAGTACAGTGGTGTCCAGGAACACAGTACAGTGATGTCCAGGAACACAGAACAGTGGTGTCCAGGAACACAGAACAGTGGTGTCCAGGAACACAGAACAGTGGTGTCCAGGAACACAGAACAGTGGTGTCCTGGAACACAGAACAGTGGTGTCCTGGAACACAGTACAGTGGTGTCCAGGAACACAGTACAGTGGTGTCCAGGAACACAGAACAGTGGTGTCCTGGAACACAGAACAGTGGTGTCCAGGAACACAGTACAGTGGTGTCCAGGAACACAGTACAGTGGTGTCCAGGAACACAGTACAGTGGTGTCCAGGAACACAGAACAGTGGTGTCCAGGAACACAGAACAGTGGTGTCCAGGAACACAGTACAGTGGTGTCCAGGAACACAGTACAGTGGTGTCCAGGAACACAGAACAGTGGTGTCCAGGAACACAGAACAGTGGTGTCCAGGAACACAGTACAGTGGTGTCCAGGAACACAGTACAGTGGTGTCCAGTGGTGTCCAGGAACACAGAACAGTGGTGTCCAGGAACACAGTACAGTGGTGTCCAGGAACACAGAACAGAACAGTGGTGTCCAGGAACACAGAACAGTGGTGTCCAGGAACACAGTACAGTGGTGTCCAGGAACACAGAACAGAACAGTGGTGTCCAGGAACACAGAACAGTGGTGTCCAGGAACACAGTACAGTGGTGTCCAGGAACACAGTACAGTGGTGTCCAGGAACACAGAACAGTGGTGTCCAGGAACACAGTACAGTGGTGTCCAGGAACACAGTACAGTGGTGTCCAGGAACACAGAACAGTGGTGTCCAGGAACACAGTACAGTGGTGTCCAGGAACACAGAACAGAACAGTGGTGTCCAGGAACACAGAACAGTGGTGTCCAGGAACACAGAACAGTGGTGTCCAGGAACACAGTACAGTGGTGTCAGGAACACAGAACAGTGGTGTCCAGGAACACAGAACAGTGGTGTCCAGGAACACAGTACAGTGGTGTCCAGGAACACAGAACAGTGGTGTCCAGGAACACAGAACAGGAACAGTACAGTGGTGTCCAGGAACACAGAACAGAACAGTGGTGTCCAGGAACACAGAACAGTGGTGTCCAGGAACACAGTACAGTGGTGTCCAGGAACACAGTACAGTGGTGTCCAGGAACACAGTACAGTGGTGTCCAGGAACACAGTACAGTGGTGTCCAGGAACACAGTACAGTGGTGTCCAGGAATACACTACAGTGGTGTCCAGGAACACAGTACAGTACAGTGGTGTCCAGGAACACAGAACAGTGGTGTCCAGGAACACAGTACAGTGGTGTCCAGGAACACAGAACAGTGGTGTCCAGGAACACAGTACAGTGGTGTCCAGGAACACAGAACAGTGGTGTCCAGGAACACAGTACAGTGGTGTCCAGGAACACAGTACAGTGGTGTCCAGGAACACAGTACAGTGGTGTCCAGGAACACAGTACAGTGGTGTCCAGGAACACAGAACAGAACAGTGGTGTCCTGGAACACAGAACAGTGGTGTCCTGGAACACAGTACAGTGGTGTCCAGGAACACAGTACAGTGGTGTCCAGGAACACAGAACAGTGGTGTCCTGGAACACAGAACAGTGGTGTCCTGGAACACAGTACAGTGGTGTCCAGGAACACAGTACAGTGGTGTCCAGGAACACAGTACAGTGGTGTCCAGGAACACAGAACAGTGGTGTCCAGGAACACAGAACAGTGGTGTCCAGGAACACAGTACAGTGGTGTCCAGGAACACAGTACAGTGGTGTCCAGGAACACAGAACAGTGGTGTCCAGGAACACAGTACAGTGGTGTCCAGGAACACAGTACAGTGGTGTCCAGGAACACAGTACAGTGGTGTCCAGCAACACAGAACAGTGGTGTCCAGGAACACAGTACAGTGGTGTCCAGGAACACAGAACAGAACAGTGGTGTCCAGGAACACAGAACAGTGGTGTCCAGGAACACAGTACAGTGGTGTCCAGGAACACAGAACAGAACAGTGGTGTCCAGGAACACAGAACAGTGGTGTCCAGGAACACAGTACAGTGGTGTCCAGGAACACAGTACAGTGGTGTCCAGGAACACAGAACAGTGGTGTCCAGGAACACAGTACAGTGGTGTCCAGGAACACAGTACAGTGGTGTCCAGGAACACAGAACAGTGGTGTCCAGGAACACAGTACAGTGGTGTCCAGGAACACAGAACAGAACAGTGGTGTCCTGGAACACAGTACAGTGGTGTCCAGGAACACAGAACAGAACAGTGGTGTCCAGGAACACAGTACAGTGGTGTCCAGGAACACAGAACAGTGGTGTCCAGGAACACAGAACAGTGGTGTCCAGGAACACAGTACAGTGGTGTCCAGGAACACAGAACAGTGGTGTCCAGGAACACAGTACAGTGGTGTCCAGGAACACAGAACAGAACAGTGGTGTCCAGGAACACAGAACAGTGGTGTCCAGGAACACAGTATACTGGTGTCCAGGAACACAGTACAGTGGTGTCCAGGAACACAGTACAGTGGTGTCCAGGAACACAGTACAGTGGTGTCCAGGAACACAGTACAGTGGTGTCCAGGAATACACTACAGTGGTGTCCAGGAACACAGTACAGTACAGTGGTGTCCAGGAACACAGAACAGTGGTGTCCAGGAACACAGTACAGTGGTGTCCAGGAACACAGAACAGTGGTGTCCAGGAACACAGTACAGTGGTGTCCAGGAACACAGAACAGTGGTGTCCAGGAACACAGTACAGTGGTGTCCAGGAACACAGAACAGTGGTGTCCAGGAACACAGTACAGTGGTGTCCAGGAACACAGTACAGTGGTGTCCAGGAACACAGTACAGTGGTGTCCAGGAACACAGTACAGTGGTGTCCAGGAACACAGTACAGTGGTGTCCAGGAACACAGTACAGTGGTGTCCAGGAACACAGAACAGAGGTGTCCAGGAACACAGAACAGTGGTGTCCAGGAACACAGAACAGTGGTGTCCAGGAACACAGTACAGTGGTGTCCAGGAACACAGAACAGTGGTGTCCAGGAACACAGTACAGTGGTGTCCAGGAACACAGTACAGTGGTGTCCAGGAACACAGTACAGTGGTGTCCAGGAACACAGTACAGTGGTGTCCAGGAACACAGTACAGTGGTGTCCAGGAACACAGTACAGTGGTGTCCAGGAACACAGTACAGTGGTGTCCAGGAACACAGAACAGAGGTGTCCAGGAACACAGAACAGTGGTGTCCAGGAACACAGAACAGTGGTGTCCAGGAACACAGAACAGTGGTGTCCAGGAACACAGTACAGTGGTGTCCAGGAACACAGAACAGTGGTGTCCAGGAACACAGTACAGCGGTGTCCAGGAACACAGAACAGAACAGTGGTGTCCAGGAACACAGAACAGAACAGTGGTGTCCAGGAACACAATACAGAGGTGTCCAGGAACACAGAACAGAACAGTGGTGTCCAGGAACACAGGACACAGGTCTGTATCCCTAACCTTGCTGGGAGACAGTTTCAGAGCACTTGTATATCATAATCCTGTTCTAGGAGTGACTGTATCCTCTGAGGTTCTGTTAGAACAACAGGACAATGTTCTAGAGCAGTTGTATCCTCTGGGGTTCTGTTAGAACAACATAACAATGTTCTAGAGCAGCTGTATCCTCTGGGGTTCTGTTAGAACATTAGAACAATGTTCTAGAGCAGCTGTATCCGTGGGTCCTGTTGTTGCAGTCTCTCTAACACTCCGTAGGGAATACACACATTCCACATCCTGGAGAGAGAGGAGAGAGACAGAGAGGAGAGAGAGGAGAGAGAGAGAGAGAGAGAGAGAGAGAGAGAGAGAGAGAGAGAGAGAGAGAGAGAGAGAGAGAGAGAGAGAGAGAGAGAGAGAGAGAGAGAGAGACAGAGAGAGAGAGAGAGAGAGAGAGAGAGAGAGAGAGAGAGAGAGAGAGAGAGAGAGAGAGAGAGAGAGAGAGAGAGAGAGAGAGAGAGAGAGAGAGACAGAGACAGAGACAGAGACAGAGACAGAGAGAGGAGAGAGAGAGAGAGAGAGAGAGAGAGAGAGAGAGAGAGAGAGAGAGAGAGAGAGAGAGAGAGAGAGAGAGAGATAGAGAGAGAGAGAGAGAGAGAGAGAGAGAGAGAGAGAGAGAGAGAGAGAGAGAGAGAGAGAGAGAGAGAGAGAGAGAGAGAGAGAGAGAGAGAGAGAGAGAGAGAGAGAGAGAGAGAGAGAGAGAGAGAGAGAGAGAGAGAGAGAGAGAGAGAGAGAGAGAGAGAGAGAGAGAGAGAGAGAGAGAGAGAGAGAGAGAGAGACAGAGAGAGGAGAGAGAGAGAGAGAGACGAGAGAGACAGAGACAGAGACAGAGACAGAGACAGAGACAGAGACAGAGAGAGGAGTGAGAGAGAGAGAGAGAGAGGCAGGAGAGAGAGAGACAGAGAGAGAGAGACAGAAAGAGAGAAAACGTTATCGTGATTGTAATCGACTATTGATCAATGGGACTTCCTCCTCTATGTTATGGCGATGTGATTGTGTTCGAAAGAGTGTCCTACCCCAGACTCTTGATCCATGGACAGTCCCTCAGACTGGAAGCCAGATTCTGAGCTCCCAGGGCCGTGAAACTGTTGTACTTGACGCTGCAGATGATAAAACACACAGGGGGGGGACAATGAGTCGGACTGTGGTGGTTGTGAACAGTAGTGTGGCGACTGATCCCATAGCAACAGGGGGTACTACATACACACTACCGTATCGATACTGCTGTGCTACTGCAGTAATGTTTTATCATTCAGACTTACTGCAGTAATGTTTTATAATTCAGACTTACTGCAGTAATGTTTTATAATTCAGACTTACTGCATTATTACTGCAGTCATGTTTTATAATTCAGACTTACTGCATTATTACTGCAGTCATGTTTTATCATTCAGACTTACTGCAGTAATGTTTTATAATTCAGACTTACTGCTGTCATGTTTTGTAATTCAGACTTACTGCAGTAATGTTTTGTAATTCAGACTTACTGCAGTCATGTTTTATAATTCAGACTTACTGCCTTAATACTGCAGTCATGTTTTATAATTCAGACTTACTGCATTATTACTGCAGTCATGTTTTATAATTCAGGCTTACTGCATTATTACTGCAGTAATGTTTTGTAATTCAAACTTACTGCAGTAATGTTTTATGTTTCAGACTTACTGCCTTAATACTGCAGTAATGTTTTATGTTTCAGACTTACTGCCTTATTACTGCAGTCATGTTTTATAATTCAGACTTACTGCTGTAATGTTTTATAATTCAGACTTACTGCAGTCATGTTTTATAATTCAGACTTACTGCTCTGCTACTGCAGTAATGTTTTATGTTTCAGACTTACTGCTCTGCTCCTGCAGTAATGTTTTGTAATTCAGACTTACTGCAGTAATGTTTTATAATTCAGACTTACTGCTGTAATGTTTTATAATTCAGATTTACTGCTGTAATGTTTTATAATTCAGACTTACTGCAGTAATGTTTTATAATTCAGACTTACTGCAGTAATGTTTTATAATTCAGACTTACTGCTGTAATGTTTTATAATTCAGACTTACTGCTGTAATGTTTTATAATTCATACTTACTGCAGTAATGTTTTATAATTCAGACTTACTGCTGTAATGTTTTATAATTCAGACTTACTGCAGTAATGTTTTATAATTCAGACTTACTGCTGTAATGTTTTATAATTCAGACTTACTGCTGTAATGTTTTATAATTCAGACTTACTGCAGTAATGTTTTATAATTCAGACTTACTGCTGTAATGTTTTATAATTCAGACTTAATGCTCTGCTACTGCAGTAATGTTTTATGTTTCAGACTTACTGCTCTGCTACTGCAGTAATGTTTTATGTTTCAGACTTACTGCTCTGCTACTGCAGTAATGTTTTATGTTTCAGACTTACTGCTCTGCTACTGCAGTAATGTTTTATGTTTCAGACTTACTGCTCTGCTACTGCAGTAATGTTTTATGTTTCAGACTTACTGCCTTATTACTGCAGTAATGTTTTATGTTTCAGACTTAATGCATTATTACCGCAGTCATGTTTTATAATTCAGACTTACTGCTGTCATGTTTTATAATTCAGACTTACTGCAGTCATGTTTTATAATTCAGACTTACTGCAGTCATGTTTTATAATTGAGACTTACTGCTGTAATGTTTTATCATTCAGACTTACTGCTGTAATGTTTTATAATTCAGACTTACTGCTGTAATGTTTTATAATTGAGACTTACTGCTGTAATGTTTTATAATTCAGATTTACTGCTGTAATGTTTTATAATTCAGACTTACTGCTGTAATGTTTTATATTTCAGACTTACTGCTGTAATGTTTTGTAATTCAGACTTACTGCAGTCATGTTTTATAATTCAGACTTACTGCTGTAATGTTTTATAATTTATACTTACTGCAGTCATGTTTTATAATTCAGACTTACTGCAGTAATGTTTTATAATTCAGATTTACTGCAGTAATGTTTTATAATTCAGACTTACTGCAGTCATGTTTTATAATTCAGATTTACTGCATTTACTGCAGTAATGTTTTGTAATTCAAACTTACTGCAGTCATGTTTTATAATTCAGACTTACTGCATTATTACTGCAGTCATGTTTTATAATTCAGACTTACTGCATTATTACTGCAGTAATGTTTTGTAATTCAAACTTACTGCAGTAATGTTTTATGTTTCAGACTTACTGCCTTAATACTGCAGTAATGTTTTATGTTTCAGACTTACTGCTGTAATGTTTTATAATTCAGACTTACTGCAGTCATGTTTTATGTTTTAGACTTACTGCCTTAATACTGCAGTCATGTTTTATAATTCAGACTTACTGCCTTATTACTGCAGTCATGTTTTATAATTCAGACTTACTGCTCTGCTACTGCAGTAATGTTTTATAATTCAGACTTACTGCAGTCATGTTTTATGTTTCAGACTTACTGCTCTTCTCCTGCAGTCATGTTTTATAATTCAGACTTACTGCAGTCATGTTTTATGTTTCAGACTTACTGCAGTAATGTTTTATAATTCAGACTTACTGCAGTAATGTTTTATAATTCAGACTTACTGCTGTAATGTTTTATAATTCAGACTTACTGTCTTATTACTGCAGTAATGTTTTATAATTCAGATTTACTGCGGTAATGTTTTATAATTCAGATTTACTGCTGTAATGTTTTATAATTCAGACTTACTGCTGTAATGTTTTATAATTCAGACTTACTCCAGGTCACTGAGTGATGTCATCTGAGGTAAAACAGCAGCCAGACTCTCAGCACCCCGTCAGATATCACATTACTGTACAGACTGGAGAATAGACAGGATTAAACCGTTCAGATTACAGACTGGAGAATAGACAGGAATAGACCATCAGATTACAGACTGGACAATAGACAGGATTAAACCGTTCAGATTACAGACTGGAGAATAGACAGGATTCGACCGTTCAGACTGGAGAATAGACAGGATTAGACCATCAGATTACAGACTGGACAATAGACAGGATTAGACTGTTCAGATTACAGACTGGAGAATAGACAGGATTAGACCATTCAGACTGGAGAATAGACAGGATTAGACCATCAGATTACAGACTGGAGAATAGACTGGATTAGACCATCAGATTACAGACTGGAGAATAGACTGGATTAGACCGTTCAGATTACAGACTGGAGAATAGACAGGATTAGACCATCAGATTACAGACTGGAGAATAGACAGGATTAGACCATCAGATTACAGACTGGAGAATAGACAGGATTAGACCATCAGACTACAGACTGGACAATAGACAGGGTGTGTGTGTGTGTGTGTGTGTGTGTGTGTGTGTGTGTGTGTGTGTGTGTGTGTGTGTGTGTGTGTGTGTGTGTGTGTGTGTGTGTGTGTGTGTGTGTGTGTGTGTGTGTGTGTGTGTGTGTGTGTGTGTGTGTGTGTGTGTGTGTGTGTGTGTGTGTGTGTGTGTGTGTGTGTGTGTGTGTGTGTGTGCACCTGAGACAGTGCAGCGAGGGGATGGTAGACAGAGCAGGAGCCAGACTCTCTATTCCCTGGTCTCCTATACAGTTCTGGGACAGACTGAGAGAAGAGAAGAGAAGAGAAGAGAAGAGAAGAGGAGAAGAGAGAGGAGAGAGAGAGAGAGGAGAGGAGAGGAGAGGAGAGGAGAGGAGAGAGAGGAGAAGAGAGAGAAGAGAGAGAGAGAGAGGAAGAGAGGAGAAGAGAGAGGAGAGGAGAGAGAGAGAGGAGAGGAGAAGAGAGGGAGAGGAGAGGAGAGGAGAGGAGAGGAGAGGAGAGGAGAGGAGAGGAGGAGAAAGAGGAGAGGAGGAGAAGAGGAGGGAGGAGAAAGGGAGGAGAAAGGAGAGGAGGGGACAGAAAGGGGAGGAGAGGAGGGGAGGTGAAAGGGGAGGAGAAAGGAGAGAAGGGGAGGAGAAAGGAGAGGAGGAGGGGAGGAGAGGAGGGAAGAGAAGAAGAGAGGGAGGGGAGGAGAGGAGGAGAGTGGGGAGAAATGAGGAGGGGCGGAGAGGAGGAGAGTGGGGAGAAAGGACAAGGGGCAGAGAGGAGGAGAGTGGGGAGAAAGGAGGAGGGGCAGAGAGGAGGAGAGTGGGGAGAGGAGGAAGAAAGAGGAGAAAAGAAGAGAGGAGAGGAGAAAGGAGAGGAGGGGAGAGGAGGAGAGACAATAAACATTATTAACAAAAGCACAGTAACTGACTGAATGATAGTGCAGATAGATATTATCTAGGGCAGAGGTCACCAACCTTTTCTGGGTCATAATGACCCCAGAGATCTATAGATAGATATTATCTAGACAGCTCAGTGATGAACAGGTTGATCTAGAGACAAGAGAGCTCAGTGATGGACAGGTTGATCTAGAGACAAGAGAGCTCAGTGATGAACAGGTTGATCTAGAGAGTAGAGAGCTCAGTGATGAACAGGTTGATCTAGAGAGTAGAGAGCTCAGTGACGGACAGGTTGATCTAGAGAGTAGAGAGCTCAGTGATGGACAGGTTGATGTTTGATCTAGAGACAAGAGAGCTCAGTGATGGACAGGTTGATCTAGAGACAAGAGAGCTCAGTGATGGACAGGTTGATCTAGAGAGTAGAGAGCTCAGTGATGGACAGGTTGATCTAGAGAGTAGAGAGCTCAGTGATGAACAGGTTGATCTAGAGAGTAGAGGGCTCAGTGATGGACAGGTTGATGTTTGATCTAGAGACAAGAGAGCTCAGTGATGGACAGGTTGATCTAGAGAGTAGAGGGCTCAGTGATGGACAGGTTGATGTTTGATCTAGAGACAAGAGAGCTCAGTGATGGACAGGTTGATCTAGAGAGTAGAGAGCTCAGTGATGGACAGGTTGATGTTTGATCTAGAGACAAGAGAGCTCAGTGATGGACAGGTTGATCTAGAGACAAGAGAGCTCAGTGATGGACAGGTTGATCTAGAGAGTAGAGAGCTCAGTGATTAACAGGTTGATCTAGAGAGTAGAGAGCTCAGTGATGGACAGGTTGATGTTTGATCTAGAGACAAGAGAGCTCAGTGATGGACAGGTTGATGTTTGATCTAGAGACAAGAGAGCTCAGTGATGGACAGGTTGATCTAGAGAGTAGAGAGCTCAGTGATGGACAGGTTGATCTAGAGAGTAGAGAGCTCAGTGATGGACAGGTTGATCTAGAGAGTAGAGGGCTCAGTGATGGACAGGTTGATCTAGAGAGTAGAGGGCTCAGTGATGGACAGGTTGATCTAGAGAGTAGAGGGCTCAGTGATGGACAGGTTGATGTTTGATCTAGAGACAAGAGAGCTCAGTGATGGACAGGTTGATCTAGAGAGTAGAGGGCTCAGTGATGGACAGGTTGATGTTTGATCTAGAGACAAGAGAGCTCAGTGATGGACAGGTTGATCTAGAGAGTAGAGAGCTCAGTGATGAACAGGTTGATCTAGAGAGTAGAGAGCTCAGTGATTAACAGGTTGATCTAGAGAGTAGAGAGCTCAGTGATGGACAGGTTGATGTTTGATCTAGAGACAAGAGAGCTCAGTGATGGACAGGTTGATCTAGAGAGTAGAGAGCTCAGTGATGAACAGGTTGATCTAGAGAGTAGAGAGCTCAGTGATGAACAGGTTGATCTAGAGACTAGAGAGCTCAGTGTGAGGTTTCTTACTTGATAATCTGCAGAGAGGAGAGAGACAGCACAGCTCCAGCCAGACCCTCAGCCCCACTGTCCCCCAGTCTACTGTTCTCCAGACTGGGTGAGGGAGACAGAGAGATTAGGGAGACAGAGAGATTAGACCGACAGCGTAATAAAGTGAAAGCCGTTGTCCCGTGGTCCATCAGTAGAGCGCTACTTACTCCAGGTGATGTAGACTGTGCAGGGCTGGCAGCAGCTCCAGGAGTTTAGGGAGCGCCAGAGGACCATTCACTGGCCCCAACCTGTACACACACACAAACACACTTTCTCAAACCAGTGGTAACTCTTGATTTATTACCTAGTCAGAGTGGTAACTCTTGGTTTATTACCTAGTCAGAGTGGTAACTCTTGGCTTATTACCTAGTCAGAGTGGTAACTCTTGGCTTATTACCTAGTCAAACCAGTGGTAACTCTTGGCTTATTACCTAGTCAGAGTGGTAACTCTTGGCTTATTACCTAGTCAAACCAGTGGTAACTCTTGGCTTATTACCTAGTCAGAGTGGTAACTCTTACCTAGTCAGGTGGTAACTTTGGCTTATTACCTAGTCAGAGTGGTAACTCTTGGCTTATTACCTAGTCAGAGTGGTAACTCTTGGCTTATTACCTAGTCAGAGTGGTAACTCTTGGCTTATTACCTAGTCAGAGTGGTAACTCTTGGCTTATTACCTAGTCAGAGTGGTAACTCTTGGCTTATTACCTAGTCAGAGTGGTAACTCTTGGCTTATTACCTAGTCAGAGTGGTAACTCTTGGCTTATTACCTAGTCAGAGTGGTAACTCTTGGCTTATTACCTAGTCAGAGTGGTAACTCTTGGCTTATTACCTAGTCAAACCAGTGGTAACTCTTGGCTTATTACCTAGTCAGAGTGGTAACTCTTGGCTTATTACCTAGTCAAACCAGTGGTAACTCTTGGCTTATTACCTAGTCAAACCAGTGGTAACTCTTGGCTTATTACCTAGTCAAACCAGTGGTAACTCTTGGCTTATTACCTAGTCAAACCAGTGGTAACTCTTGGCTTATTACCTAGTCAGAGTGGTAACTCTTGGCTTATTACCTAGTCAAACCAGTGGTAACTCTTGGCTTATTACCTAGTCAGACCAGTGGTAACTCTTGGCTTATTACCTAGTCAGAGTGGTAACTCTTGGCTTATTACCTAGTCAAACCAGTGGTAACTCTTGGCTTATTACCTAGTCAAAACCATTACCTAGTGGTAACTCTTGGCTTATTACCTAGTCAAACCAGTGGTAACTCTTGGCTTATTACCTAGTCAGAGTGGTAACTCTTGGCTTATTACCTAGTCAAACCAGTGGTAACTCTTGGCTTATTACCTAGTCAAACCAGTGGTAACTCTTGGCTTATTACCTAGTCAGAGTGGTAACTCTTGGCTTATTACCTAGTCAGAGTGGTAACTCTTGGCTTATTACCTAGTCAGAGTGGTAACTCTTGGCTTATTACCTAGTCAAACCAGTGGTAACTCTTGGCTTATTACCTAGTCAGAGTGGTAACTCTTGGCTTATTACCTAGTCAAACCAGTGGTAACTCTTGGCTTATTACCTAGTCAAACCAGTGGTAACTCTTGGCTTATTACCTAGTCAGAAACTCTTGGCTTATTACCTAGTGGGTAACTCTTGGCTTATTACCTAGTCAGAGTGGTAACTCTTGGCTTATTACCTAGTCAAACCAGTGGTAACTCTTGGCTTATTACCTAGTCAAACCAGTGGTAACTCTTGGCTTATTACCTAGTCAGAGTGGTAACTCTTGGCTTATTACCTAGTCAGAGTGGTAACTCTTGGCTTATTACCTAGTCAAACCAGTGGTAACTCTTGGCTTATTACCTAGTCAGAGTGGTAACTCTTGGCTTATTACCTAGTCAAACCAGTGGTAACTCTTGGCTTATTACCTAGTCAGAGTGGTAACTCTTGGCTTATTACCTAGTCAAACCAGTGGTAACTCTTGGCTTATTACCTAGTCAGAGTGGTAACTCTTGGTTTATTACCTAGTCAAACCAGTGGTAACTCTTGGCTTATTACCTAGTCAAACCAGTGGTAACTCTTGGCTTATTACCTAGTCAGAGTGGTAACTCTTGGCTTATTACCTAGTCAGAGTGGTAACTCTTGGCTTATTACCTAGTGGTAACTCTTGGCTTATTACCTAGTCAGAGTGGTAACTCTTGGCTTATTACCTAGTCAGAGTGGTAACTCTTGGCTTATTACCTAGTCAGAGTGGTAACTCTTGGCTTATTACCCAGTCAGGTAACTCTTGGCTTATTACCTAGTCAAACCAGTGGTAACTCTTGGCTTATTACCTAGTCAGAGTGGTAACTCTTGGCTTATTACCTAGTCAAACCAGTGGTAACTCTTGGCTTATTACCTAGTCAAACCAGTGGTAACTCTTGGCTTATTACCTAGTCAAACCAGTGGTAACTCTTGGCTTATTACCTAGTCAAACCAGTGGTAACTCTTGGCTTATTACCTAGTCAAACCAGTGGTAACTCTTGGCTTATTACCTAGTCAGAGTGGTAACTCTTGGCTTATTACCTAGTCAAACCAGTGGTAACTCTTGGCTTATTACCTAGTCAGAGTGGTAACTCTTGGCTTATTACCTAGTCAAACCAGTGGTAACTCTTGGCTTATTACCTAGTCAGAGTGGTAACTCTTGGCTTATTACCCAGTCAGAGTGGTAACTCTTGGCTTATTACCTAGTCAGAGTGGTAACTCTTGACTTATTACCTAGTCAGAGTGGTAACTCTTGGCTTATTACCTAGTCAGAGTGGTAACTCTTGGCTTATTACCTAGTCAAACCAGTGGTAACTCTTGGCTTATTACCTAGTCAGAGTGGTAACTCTTGGCTTATTACCTAGTCAAACCAGTGGTAACTCTTGGCTTATTACCTAGTCAAACCAGTGGTAACTCTTGGCTTATTACCTAGTCAGAGTGGTAACTCTTGGCTTATTACCTAGTCAGAGTGGTAACTCTTGGCTTATTACCTAGTCAAACCAGTGGTAACTCTTGGCTTATTACCTAGTCAAACCAGTGGTAACTCTTGGCTTATTACCTAGTCAGAGTGGTAACTCTTGGCTTATTACCTAGTCAGAGTGGTAACTCTTGGCTTATTACCTAGTCAGAGTGGTAACTCTTGGCTTATTACCTAGTCAAACCAGTGGTAACTCTTGGCTTATTACCTAGTCAGAGTGGTAACTCTTGGCTTATTACCTAGTCAGAGTGGTAACTCTTGGCTTATTACCTAGTCAGAGTGGTAACTCTTGGCTTATTACCTAGTCAGAGTGGTAACTCTTGGCTTATTACCTAGTCAGAGTGGTAACTCTTGGCTTATTACCTAGTCAAACCAGTGGTAACTCTTGGCTTATTACCTAGTCAAACCAGTGGTAACTCTTGACTTATTACCTAGTCAGAGTGGTAACTCTTGGCTTATTACCTAGTCAGAGTGGTAACTCTTGGCTTATTACCTAGTCAGAGTGGTAACTCTTGGCTTATTACCCAGTCAGAGTGGTAACTCTTGGCTTATTACCTAGTCAGAGTGGTAACTCTTGACTTATTACCTAGTCAGAGTGGTAACTCTTGGCTTATTACCTAGTCAAACCAGTGGTAACTCTTGGCTTATTACCTAGTCAAACCAGTGGTAACTCTTGGCTTATTACCTAGTCAGAGTGGTAACTCTTGGCTTATTACCTAGTCAAACCAGTGGTAACTCTTGACTTATTACCTAGTCAGAGTGGTAACTCTTGTCTTATTACCTAGTCAAACCAGTGGTAACTCTTGGCTTATTACCTAGTCAGAGTGGTAACTCTTGGCTTATTACCTAGTCAGAGTGGTAACTCTGGCTTATTACCTAGTCAAACCAGTGGTAACTCTTGGCTTATTACCTAGTCAAACCAGTGGTAACTCTTGGCTTATTACCTAGTCAGAGTGGTAACTGTTGGCTTATTACCTAGTCAAATGGTAAAGTGTATTGACTTATTACCTAGTCAAACCAGTGGTAACTCTTGGCTTATTACCTAGTCAAACCAGTGTAACTTGACTTATTACCTAGTCAAATGGTAAAGTGTATTGACTTATTACCTAGTCAAATGGTAACTCTTGGCTTATTACCTAGTCAAACCAGTGGTAACTCTTGGCTTATTACCCAGTCAGAGTGTATTGACTTATTACCTAGTCAAACCAGTGGTAACTTATTTGGCTTATTACCTAGTCAGAGTGGTAACTCTTGGACTTATTACCTAGTCAAATCAAAGGTAACTTGACTTATTACCTAGTCAAACCAGTGGTAACTCTTGACTTATTACCTAGTCAAACCAGTGGTAACTCTTGGCTTATTACCTAGTCAAACCAGTGGTAACTCTTCAAAGGCTTATTACCTAGTCAAACCAAACTCTATTACCTAGTCAAACCATGGTAACTCTTGGCTTATTACCTGGTAACTCTGACTTATTACCTAGTCAGAAAGTGTATTGACTTATTACCTAGTCAAATCAAAGTGTATTGACTTATTACCTCGTCAAATCAAAGTGTATTGACTTATTACCTCGCCAAATCAAAGTGTATTGACTTATTACCTAGTCAAATTAAAGTGTATTGACTTATCACCTAGTCAAATTAAAGTGTATTGACTTATTACCTAGTCAAATCAAAGTGTATTGACTTATCACCTAGTCAAATTAAAGTGTATTGACTTATTACCTCGCCAAATCAAAGTGTATTGACTTATTACCTAGTCAAATTAAAGTGTATTGACTTATTACCTAGTCAAATCAACGTGTATTGACTTATTACCTAGTGATAGTGGTTGAAAAACGATACTCACTCAAACTCCAGCTTGTGAAGATCTCTGACTGCCGGTAGACCCTCCCCCAGGACACCATCTGATTGGCTGAAATGATGACGGACACATCACAACGGCTTTGAACATACCAGTATGTATGTATATATATATATATATATATATATATATATATATGTGTGTATGTATGTATGGTAGATGGCTGTAACAAGAGCTGGGCAGGTTACTGTCTACTGTATTGTATTGTAGATGGTGTGTGTGTGTGTGTGTGTGTGTGTGTGTGTGTGTGTGTGTGTGTGTGTGTGTGTGTGTGTGTGTGTGTGTGTGTGTGTGTGTGTGTGTGTGTGTGTGTGTGTGTGTGTGTGTGTGTGTGTGTGTGTGTGTGTGTGTGTGTGTGCTGTATTGGTGTACCTCTCAGACAGTCTCCTGCTTGTGTGTATGTTGACCAGTGTGGACAGGTGTTGGACGTGGGACACCTGTGTGGCTCTGAAAGGGTTAAGGGTCAACTTGGACACAGTCGCTTTCAGAAGCTCCTCCTCCCCACTCTGCTCTAGCTCCTCCCACAGAGTGATGGTGTCAGCGATACACGCCCTGGGACACACACACACACACACACACACACACACACACACACACACACACACACACACACACACACACACACACACACACACACACACACACACACACACACACACACAGAGTCATGTTCAAAACACACAGATCAGAAAACTAAATGTGACAAAGTTCTACATACAGTAGAGTGAGAACATCAGATCTATACTGTTCTAGATATATACTGTAACAGATATATACTGTAACAGATCTGTACTGTTCTAGATATATACTGTAACATATCTATACTGTAACAGATCTATACTGTTCTAGATATATAATGTAACAGATCTATACTGTTCTAGATATATAATGTAACAGATCTGTACTGTAACAGATCTGTACTGTTCTAGTTATATAATGTAACAGATCTATACTGTAACATATTTATACTGTAACAGATCTATACTGTTCTAGATATATAATGTAACAGATCTGTACTGTAACAGATCTGTACGGTTCTAGATATATAATGTAACAGATCTATACTATAACAGATCTATACTGTAACAGATCTATACTGTTCTAGATATATAATGTAACAGATCTGTACTGTAACAGATCTGTACTGTTCTAGATATATAATGTAACAGATCTGTACTGTTCTAGATATATACTGAAACAGATCTATACTGTAACAGATCTATACCGTTCTAGATATATAATGTAACAGATCTGTACTGTTCTAGATATATACTGTAACATATCTATACTGTAACAGATCTGTACTGTTCTAGATATATACTGTAACAGATTTATACGGTTCTAGATATATACTGTAACAGATCTATACTGTTCTAGATCTATACTGAAACAGATCTGTACTGTTCTAGATATATACTGTAACATATCTGTACTGATCTAGATCTATACTGAAACAGATCTATACTGTTCTAGATATATACTGTAACAGATCTGTACTGTTCTAGATATATACTGTAACAGATCTATACTGTAACAGATCTGTACTGTTCTAGATATATCATGTAACAGATATGTACTGTTCTAGATATATACTGTAACAGGTCTATACTGTTCTAGATATACACTGTAACAGATCTATACTGTTCTAGATATACACTGTAACAGATCTATACTGTTCTAGATCTATACTGAAACAGATCTATACTGTTCTAGATATACACTGTAACAGATCTGTACTGTTCTAGATCTATACTGTAACAGATCTATACTGTTCTAGATATACACTGTAACAGATCTGTAGCAGGTCTATCAGTATAACAGTGCCAGTACCTGTATGAGTGTATGTTGCTGAGACCCGTCAGTAGTTTTAATCCTGTCATCCTCAGTCCTGTGTCCTCCAGCCCCAGACAGAACCTCCTCCTCAGCGTTCTACACTGGTCCAAAAGGTTCCACACGACGAAGGCGTCGGCGGGGCACAGCGGAACCCCTTGGAACGACAGAACCTCGGGAAGGTTCCGTACCAGGTGCCTGACCAAGCGGACGTCGCCTGTCTCGTAAACGCAGTGACACGCCTCCAGGAGCCGAGCGGGGCTCAGGTCGCCATGGTGAAGGCTCTCCAGGTGTAATATCACAGCGGCTCGCTTGGCCGCCACCACTTTCATGGCGCCGGTATCCAGGGTGGCCAGATCCCGGAGGTCCGCATTGTTCCGGAAAAGCAGCCCGACAGCGAATCGCTGAGCAAGGTCCAGACACTCTCCCTGAGGCCGTCGCCTCCCCCTGGGCTGCAGAGTAGAGTAGAGTAGAGTAGAGTAGAGTAGAGTAGAGTAGAGTAGAGTAGAGTAGAGTAGAGTAGAGTAGAGTAGAGTAGAACAGAGTAGAGTAGAACAGAGTAGAGTAGAACAGAGTAGAGTAGAGCAGAGTAGAACAGAATAGAGTAGAACAGAGTAGAGTAGAAGAGAATAGAACAGAGTAGAGAGTAGAACAGAGTAGAGTAGAACAGAGTAGAACAGAGTAGAGTAGAACAGAGTAGAGTAGAACAGAGTAGAGTAGAACAGAATAGAACAGAGTAGAATAGAGTCGAGTAGAACAGAGTAGAGTAGGACAGAGTAGAGTAGAACAGAGTAGAACAGAGTAGAGTAGAACAGAGTAGAGTAGAACAGAGTAGAGTATAATAGAGTAGAACAGAGTAGAATTGAACAGAGTAGAGTAGAACAGAGTAGAATAGAGTAGAACAGAGTAGAATAGAACAGAGTAGAGTAGAATAGAGTAGAACCGAGTAGAATTGAACAGAGTAGAGTAGAACAGAGTAGAATAGAGTATAACAGAGTAGAGTAGAACAGAGTAGAGTAGAACAGAGTAGAATAGAGTAGAGTAGAACAGAGTAGAACAGAGTAGAGTACAACAGAGTAGAACAGAGTAGAGTAGAACAGAGTAGAGTAGAATAGAGTAGAACAGAGTAGAGTAGAATAGAGTAGAGTAGAATAGAGTAGAGTAGAACAGAGTAGAGTAGAATAGAGTAGAGTAGAATAGAGTAGAATAGAGTAGAGTAGAGTAGAACAGAATAGAGTAGAACAGAGTAGAGTAGAATAGAGTAGAGTAGAACAGAGTAGAGTAGAATAGAGTAGAATAGAGTAGAATAGAGTAGAGTAGAACAGAATAGAGTAGAACAGAGTAGAGTAGAACAGAGTATAATAGAGTAGAGTAGAACAGAATAGAGTAGAACAGAGTAGAGTACAACAGAGTAGAATAGAGTAGAACAGAGTAGAGTAGAACAGAGTAGAGTAGAACAGAGTAGAGTAGAACAGAGTATAATAGAGTAGAGTAGAACAGAATAGAGTAGAACAGAGTAGAACAGAGTAGAGTAGAACAGAGTAGAGTAGAACAGAATAGAGTAGAACAGAGTAGAGTACAACAGAGTAGAATAGAATAGAGTAGAACAGAGTAGAGTACAACAGAGTAGAATAGAATAGAGTAGAACAGAGTAGAGTAGAACAGAGTAGAACAGAGTAGAGTAGAACAGAGTAGAGTAGAACAGAATAGAGTAGAACAGAGTAGAGTACAACAGAGTAGAATAGAATAGAGTAGAACAGAGTAGAGTACAACAGAGTAGAATAGAGTAGAACAGAGTAGAGTAGAACAGAGTAGAGTAGAACAGAGTAGAGTAGAACAGAGTAGAATAGAGTAGAGTAGAACAGAGTAGAGTAGAACAGAGTAGAGTAGAATAGAGTAGAGTAGAACAGAATAGAGTAGAACAGAGTAGAACAGAGTAGAGTAGAACAGAGTAGAACAGAGTAGAGTAGAACAGAGTAGAGTAGAACAGAATAGAGTAGAACAGGAGTACATTGACACGTTAGTCATTTGGCAGACACTCTTATCCAGAGCCACTTCCTGTCAGTTCATTAATCTTCAGGAAGCTGTGAGGGACAACCACATATCACAGACATAGAAAAGAACCATTTCCCTCAATAATCAGCAGAGTCCGAGCTAGAAGGAGGGGCTGGTTCAGGTCATAGTCTACAGAGGGAATTATGGACAGACAGAGTTTCAATAGAAAACAGTCATTCTACCTGTGGTAGGATCTGGGCCAGCAGAGCGCGGTCAGACACACAGCTGGAGACGGACAGGTGGGCCCCGCCCAGGAAGCTTTGCAGGAAAGGGTGGGCCCAGGACAGGATGTTGTCACCATCTCTGCCCTGCTCCCCCCTCAGCCAGTGAGAATGGACCAGTCCAGTCGTCAGGCCAAACAACCGCAGCTTGACACAGACGGTATTGTCCAGAGTCAGGGTCAGGAGAGATGAATGACCTTTAACCCCCTGCCAAGCCAGACCGCTCAACTCTGACAGAACGCACCTGTTCTCTTCCTCTCTCTCTTCCTCTCCCTCCTCCCTCTCTCTCTCTTCCTCCTCCCTCATCTCCTCTCTCTCTTTCTCTCCCTCCTCCCTCTTTCTCTCTCCCTCCTCATTCTTCTCCTCCCTCTCTTCCTCCTCTCTCGTCTCTATCCTCCTCTTCTCGTCTTCTAATTGAATTTGGGATTGAGTGTGAGAGCGAGTGCGGATATACGCTCGTGTCCAGTTGCGTGTGTGTTTAAGGACGTGTTTTTGACTGTGTTTAAGGGTGTGAGTGTGTGCCTGGGTTTGAGTTTGGGGTAGGGTTTGACCGTGTGTGTGTTTCAGGGTGTGAGTGTGTGCCTGGGTTTGAGTTTGGGGTAGGGTTTGACCGTGTGTGTATTTAAGGCTGTGAGTGTGTGCCTGGGTTTGAGTTTGGGGTAGGGTTTGACCGTGTGTGTGTTTCAGGGTGTGTTTTTGACTGTGTTTAAGGGTGTGAGTGTGTGCCTGGGTTTGAGTTTGGGGTAGGGTTTGACCGTGTGTGTGTTTAAGGGTGTGAGTGTGTGCCTGGGTTTGAGTTTGGGGTAGGGTTTGACCGAGTGTGTGTTTAAGGGTGTGTCGTCTCATCTTTAGTAGCAACACCCTGTAACACAGTCCAGTCAGCGTGGAGGGGAGTGACTCAGAAACATCCCAGTGTTCTAGAAGCAGACAGACCATGTGACACAGAGCTGGGTTCCAACACACAGACAGAAGGAACGGCTGGCTGTGGAGCCTGGTGAGGGCTAGGACTGGGACTGAGACTGGGACTGGGACTGGGACTGGGACTGGGACTGGGACTGGGACTGGGACTGGGACTGGGACTGGGACTGGGACTGGGACTGGGACTGAGACTGGGACTGGGACTGGGACTGGGACTGAGACTGAGGTTGGGACTGGGATTGAGTCTGGGACTGAGGTTGGGGCCTCTAGGGACTGTCCAGAGAAGTATTGTCCCAGGTATCTCTCGATGTCCGGAGGGGAGAAGCCAGAGAGTTCCAGGAGGCTGTCAGCCCGTCTCAGCAGCCCACTGACGGTGCCTCGTGGTCGGGCAGAGAGGAGCAGAGAGCAGCCTGGTAGCAGCTTCCTTTGGAGCAGACCAGAGAACAACTGTCTAACGCTGTAGTTCTCCCCTTCACTGTCATCCGCTGGAGACTGAAGCAGCCCCTCCAAGTCACGCACCACCTCGAAGCCATCGAATATCACCAGCACACGCTCCGGGACAGAGAGGACCTGACTGAAGACATCCCGCGGGTGGGGGCAGGAGAGGTGTAGGAGGAGGGACCGAAGGCTGTAGGTCGGCTCAGGGGGGAGGGTCAGAGCCTTACCGTCCAGTAGGAACACAAAGTCAAACTGAGGCAGGAGGCCGTCGGACCAATCAACGCAGAGCTTCTTGATGAGCGTGCTTTTGCCCATGCCGGCGTTGCCTAGCAACACGATGGAACGTTTGGGTTTCGCCCCGGGGGAGCTCTCAAACACCTGACGGCAAACACAGACAATAAATACATTAATTATTAATTACACTTATTATTATTATTATTATTATTATTATATTATTATTATTATTATTATTATTATTTATTATTATTATTATTATTATTATTATTATTATTATTATTATTATTATTATTATTATTATTATTATTATTATTATATTATTATTATTATATTATTATTATTATTATTATTATTATTATTATTATTATTATATTATTATATTATAATATTATTATTATTATTATTATTATTATTATTATATTAATATTATTATTATTATTATTATATTATTATTATTAATTCATTAATTACACTTATTATTATTATTATTATATTATTATATTATAATATTATTATTATTATTATTATTATTATTATTATTATATTATTATTATTATTATTATTATTATTATTATTATTATTATTATTATTATTATTATTATTATTATTATTATTATTATTATTGTTATTATTAATTCATTAATTACACTTATTATTATTATTAATATTATATTATTATTATATTATTATTATTATTATTATTATTATATTAATATTATTATTATTATTATTATTAATTCATTAATTACACTTATTATTATTATTATTATTATTATTATTATTATTATTATTATTATTATTATTATTATTGTTAATATTATTATTATTATTATTATATTAGTATTATTATTATTATTATTATTATTATTATTAATATTATTATTATTATTATTATTATTATTGTTAATATTATTATTATTATTATTATTATTATTATTATTATTATTATTATTATTATTATTATTATTATTATTATTATTATTATTATTATTATTGTTAATATTATTATTATTATTATTATTGTTAATATTATTATTATTATTATTATTATTATTATTATTAATATTATTATTATTATTATTATTATTATATTATTATTATTATTATTATTATTATTATTATTATTATTATTATTATTGTTAATATTTATTATTATTATTATTATTATTATTATTATTATTGTTATTATTATTATTATTATTATTATTATTATTGTTAATATTATTATTATTATTATTATTATATTATTATTATTATTATTATTATTATTATTATTATTATTATTATTATTATTATTATTATTATTATTATTAATTCATGAATTACACTTTTCCTGACAGACAGAATCATAAATAGAGGAAGAAAGACATGTAATGACGACGTAACGACAGCCTGTAGACTAAATACTAATAGTGTCTCTGTAGGTGATGACAGCCTGTAGACTAAATACTAATAGTGTCTCTGTAGGTGATGACAGCCTGTAGACTAAATACTAATAGTGTCTCTGTAGGTGATGACCTAACGACAGCCTGTAGACTAAATACTAATAGTGTCTCTGTAGGTGATGACAGCCTGTAGACTAAATACTAATAGTGTCTCTGTAGGTGATGACCTAACGACAGCCTGTAGACTAAATACTAATAGTGTCTCTGTAGGTGATGACGTAACGACAGCCTGTAGACTAAATACTAATAGTGTCTCTGTAGGTGATGACAGCCTGTAGACTAAATACTAATAGTGTCTCTGTAGGTGATGACAGCCTGTAGACTAAATACTAATAGTGTCTCTGTAGGTGATGACGTAATGACAGCCTGTAGACTAAATACTAATAGTGTCTCTGTAGGTGATGACAGCCTGTAGACTAAATACTAATAGTGTCTCTGTAGGTGATGACAGCCTGTAGACTAAATACTAATAGTGTCTCTGTAGGTGATGACAGCCTGTAGACTAAATACTAATAGTGTCTCTGTAGGTGATGACAGCCTGTAGACTAAATACTAATAGTGTCTCTGTAGGTGACGACAGCCTGTAGACTAAATACTAATAGTGTCTCTGTAGGTGATGACAGCCTGTAGACTAAATACTAATAGTGTCTCTGTAGGTGATGACAGCTAAATGTAGACTACTAATAGTGTCTCTGTAGGTGATGACAGCCTGTAGACTAAATACTAATAGTGTCTCTGTAGGTGATGACAGCCTGTAGACTAAATACTAATAGTGTCTCTGTAGGTGATGACAGCCTGTAGACTAAATACTAATAGTGTCTCTCTGTAGGTGATGACAGCCTGTAGACTAAATACTAATAGTGTCTCTGTAGGTGATGACAGCCTGTAGACTAAATACTAATAGTGTCTCTGTAGGTGATGACAGCCTGTAGACTAAATACTAATAGTGTCTCTGTAGGTGATGACAGCCTGTAGACTAAATACTAACAGTGTCTCTGTAGGTGATGACAGCCTGTAGACTAAATACTAATAGTGTCTCTGTAGGTGATGACAGCCTGTAGACTAAATACTAATAGTGTCTCTGTAGGTGATGACAGCCTGTAGACTAAATACTAATAGTGTCTCTGTAGGTGATGACAGCCTGTAGACTAAATACTAATAGTGTCTCTGTAGGTGATGTAGGTGATGACAGCCTGTAGACTAAATACTAACAGTGTCTCTGTAGGTGATGACGTAACGACAGCCTGTAGACTAAATACTAATAGTGTCTCTGTAGGTGATGACAGCCTGTAGACTAAATACTAATAGTGTTTCTGTAGGTGATGACAGCCTGTAGACTAAATACTAATAGTGTCTCTGTAGGTGATGACGTAACGACAGCCTGTAGACTAAATACTAATAGTGTCTCTGTAGGTGATGACAGCCTGTAGACTAAATACTAATAGTGTCTCTCTGTAGGTGATGACAGCCTGTAGACTAAATACTAATAGTGTCTCTGTAGGTGATGACAGCCTGTAGACTAAATACTAATAGTGTCTCTGTAGGTGATGACAGCCTGTAGACTAAATACTAATAGTGTCTCTGTGTCTCTGTAGGTGATGACAGCCTGTAGACTAAATACTAATAGTGTCTCTGTAGGTGATGACAGCCTGTAGACTAAATACTAATAGTGTCTCTGTAACGACAGCCTGTAGACTAAATACTAATAGTGTCTCTGTAGGTGATGACAGCCTGTAGACTAAATACTAATAGTGTCTCTGTAGGTGATGACAGCCTGTAGACTAAATACTAATAGTGTCTCTGTAGGTGACAGACTAAATAAATAGTGTCTCTGACAGCCTGTAGACTAAATACTAATAGTGTCTCTGTAGGTGATGACAGCCTGTAGACTAAATACTAATAGTGTCTCTGTAGGTGATGACAGCCTGTAGACTAAATACTAATAGTGTCTCTGTAGGTGATGACAGCCTGTAGACTAAATACTAATAGTGTCTCTGTAGGTGATGACAGCCTGTAGACTAAATACTAATAGTGTCTCTGTAGGTGATGACAGCCTGTAGACTAAATACTAATAGTGTCTCTGTAGGTGATGACAGCCTGTAGACTAAATACTAATAGTGTCTCTGTAGGTGATGACAGCCTGTAGACTAAATACTAATAGTGTCTCTGTAGGTGATGACAGCCTGTAGACTAAATACTAATAGTGTAGGTGATGACAGCCTGTAGACTAAATACTAATAGTGTCTCTGTAGGTGATGACAGCCTGTAGACTAAATACTAATAGTGTCTCTGTAGGTGATGACAGCCTGTAGACTAAATACTAATAGTGTCTCTGTAGGTGACGACGTAACGACAGCCTGTAGACTAAATACTAATAGTGTCTCTGTAGGTGATGACAGCCTGTAGACTAAATACTAATAGTGTCTCTGTAGGTGATGACAGCCTGTAGACTAAATACTAATAGTGTCTCTGTAGGTGATGACGTAATGACAGCCTGTAGACTAAATACTAATAGTGTCTCTGTAGGTGATGACAGCCTGTAGACTAAATACTAATAGTGTCTCTGTAGGTGATGACAGCCTGTAGACTAAATACTAATAGTGTCTCTGTAGGTGATGACAGCCTGTAGACTAAATACTAATAGTGTCTCTGTAGGTGATGACAGCCTGTAGACTAAATACTAACTCTGACAGCCTGTAGACTAAATACTAATAGTGTCTCTGTAGGTGATGACAGCCTGTAGACTAAATACTAATAGTGTCTCTGTAGGTGATGACTGTAGGTGACAGCCTGTAGACTAAATACTAATAGTGTCTCTGTAGGTGATGACAGCCTGTAGACTAAATACTAATAGTGTCTCTGTAGGTGATGACAGCCTGTAGACTAAATACTAATAGTGTCTCTGTAGGTGATGACAGCCTGTAGACTAAATACTAATAGTGTCTCTGTAGGTGATGACAGCCTGTAGACTAAATACTAATAGTGTCTCTGTAGGTGATGACAGCCTGTAGACTAAATACTAATAGTGTCTCTGTAGGTGATGACAGCCTGTAGACTAAATACTAATAGTGTCTCTCTGTAGGTGATGACAGCCTGTAGACTAAATACTAATAGTGTCTCTGTAGGTGATGACAGCCTGTAGACTAAATACTAATAGTGTCTCTGTAGGTGATGACAGCCTGTAGACTAAATACTAATAGTGTCTCTGTAGGTGATGACAGCCTGTAGACTAAATACTAATAGTGTCTCTGTAGGTGATGACGCCTGTAGAAAATACTAATAGTGTCTCTGACAGCCTGTAGACTAAATACTAATAGTGTCTCTCTGTAAGTGATGACAGCCTGTAGACTAAATACTAATAGTGTCTCTGTAGGTGATGACGTAATGACAGCCTGTAGACTAAATACTAATAGTGTCTCTCTGTAGGTGATGACAGCCTGTAGACTAAATACTAATAGTGTCTCTGTAGGTGATGACAGCCTGTAGACTAAATACTAATAGTGTCTCTGTAGGTGATGACAGCCTGTAGACTAAATACTAATAGTGTCTCTGTAGGTGATGACCTGTAGACTAAATACTAATAGTGTCTCTGTAGCCTGTAGACTAAATACTAACAGTGTCTCTGTAGGTGATGACAGCCTGTAGACTAAATACTAATAGTGTCTCTGTAGGTGATGACAGCCTGTAGACTAAATACTAATAGTGTCTCTGTAGGTGATGACAGCCTAATAGTGTCTCTGTAGGTGATGACTAAATAGACTAAATACTAATAGTGTCTCTGTAGGTGATGACAACTAAATACTAATAGACAGCCTGTAGACTAAATACTAATAGTGTCTCTGTAGGTGATGACAGCCTGTAGACTAAATACTAATAGTGTCTCTGTAGGTGATGACAGCCTGTAGACTAAATACTAATAGTGTCTCTGTAGGTGATGACAGCCTGTAGACTAAATACTAATAGTGTCTCTGTAGGTGATGACAGCCTGTAGACTAAATACTAATAGTGTCTCTGTAGGTGATGACAGCCTGTAGACTAAATACTAATAGTGTCTCTGTAGGTGATGACAGCCTGTAGACTAAATACTAATAGTGTCTCTGTAGGTGATGACAGCCTGTAGACTAAATACTAATAGTGTCTCTGTAGGTGATGACAGCCTGTAGACTAAATACTAATAGTGTCTCTGTAGGTGATGACAGCCTGTAGACTAAATACTAATAGTGTCTCTGTAGGTGATGACAGCCTGTAGACTAAATACTAATAGTGTCTCTGTAGGTGATGACAGCCTGTAGACTAAATACTAATAGTGTCTCTGTAGGTGATGACAGCCTGTAGACTAAATACTAATAGTGTCTCTGTAGGTGATGACAGCCTGTAGACTAAATACTCTGTAGGTGATGACAGCCTGTAGACTAAATACTAATAGTGTCTCTGTAGGTGATGACAGCCTGTAGACTAAATACTAATAGTGTCTCTGTAGGTGATGACAGCCTGTAGACTAAATACTAATAGTGTCTCTGTAGGTGATGACAGCCTGTAGACTAAATACTAATAGTGTCTCTGTAGGTGATGACAGCCTGTAGACTAAATACTAATAGTGTCTCTGTAGGTGATGACAGCCTGTAGACTAAATACTAATAGTGTCTCTGTAGGTGATGACAGCCTGTAGACTAAATACTAATAGTGTCTCTGTAGGTGATGACAGCCTGTAGACTAAATACTAATAGTGTCTCTGTAGGTGATGACAGCCTGTAGACTAAATACTAATAGTGTCTCTGTAGGTGATGACAGCCTGTAGACTAAATACTAATAGTGTCTCTCTGTAGGTGATGACAGCCTGTAGACTAAATACTAATAGTGTCTCTGTAGGTGACAGCCTGACAGCCTGTAGACTAAATACTAATAGTGTCTCTGTAGGTGATGACAGCCTGTAGACTAAATACTAATAGTGTCTCTGTAGGTGATGACAGCCTGTAGACTAAATACTAATAGTGTCTCTGTAGGTGATGACAGCCTGTAGACTAAATACTAATAGTGTCTCTGTAGGTGATGACAGCCTGTAGACTAAATACTAATAGTGTCTCTGTAGGTGATGACAGCCTGTAGACTAAATACTAATAGTGTCTCTGTAGGTGATGACAGCCTGTAGACTAAATACTAATAGTGTCTCTGTAGGTGATGACGCCTAACGACAGCCTGTAGACTAAATACTAATAAATACTAATAGTGTCTCTGTAGGTGATGACAGCCTGTAGACTAAATACTAATAGTGTCTCTGTAGGTGATGACAGCCTGTAGACTAAATACTAATAGTGTCTCTGTAGGTGATGACAGCCTGTAGACTAAATACTAATAGTGTCTCTGTAGGTGATGACAGCCTGTAGACTAAATACTAATAGTGTCTCTGTAGGTGATGACAGCCTGTAGACTAAATACTAATAGTGTCTCTGTAGGTGATGACAGCCTGTAGACTAAATACTAATAGTGTCTCTGTAGGTGATGACAGCCTGTAGACTAAATACTAATAGTGTCTCTGTAGGTGATGACAGCCTGTAGACTAAATACTAATAGTGTCTCTGTAGGTGATGACAGCCTGTAGACTAAATACTAATAGTGTCTCTGTAGGTGATGACAGCCTGTAGACTAAATACTAATAGTGTCTCTGTAGGTGATGACAGCCTGTAGACTAAATACTAATAGTGTCTCTGTAGGTGATGACAGCCTGTAGACTAAATACTAATAGTGTCTCTGTAGGTGATGACAGCCTGTAGACTAAATACTAATAGTGTCTCTGTAGGTGATGACGTGACAGCCTGTAGACTAAATACTAATAGTGTCTCTGTAGGTGATGACAGCCTGTAGACTAAATACTAATAGTGTCTCTGTAGGTGATGACAGCCTGTAACTAAATACTAATAGTGTCTCTGTAGGTGATGACAGCCTGTAGACTAAATACTAATAGTGTCTCTGTAGGTGATGACAGCCTGTAGACTAAATACTAATAGTGTCTCTGTAGGTGATGACGTGATGACAGCCTGTAGACTAAATACTAATAGTGTCTCTGTAGGTGATGACAGCCTGTAGACTAAATACTAATAGTGTCTCTGTAGGTGATGACAGCCTGTAGACTAAATACTAATAGTGTCTCTGTAGGTGATGACAGCCTGTAGACTAAATACTAATAGTGTCTCTGTAGGTGATGACAGCCTGTAGACTAAATACTAATAGTGTCTCTGTAGGTGATGACAGCCTGTAGACTAAATACTAATAGTGTCTCTGTAGGTGATGACAGCCTGTAGACTAAATACTAACAGTGTCTCTGTAGGTGATGACAGCCTGTAGACTAAATACTAATAGTGTCTCTGTAGGTGATGACAGCCTGTAGACTAAATACTAATAGTGTCTCTGTAGGTGATGACAGCCTGTAGACTAAATACTAATAGTGTCTCTGTAGGTGATGACAGCCTGTAGACTAAATACTAATAGTGTCTCTGTAGGTGATGACAGCCTGTAGACTAAATACTAATAGTGTCTCTGTACAGCCTGTAGACTAAATACTAATAGTGTCTCTGTAGGTGATGACAGCCTGTAGACTAAATACTAATAGTGTCTCTCTGTAGGTGATGACAGCCTGTAGACTAAATACTAATAGTGTCTCTCTGTAGGTGATGACAGCCTGTAGACTAAATACTAATAGTGTCTCTGTAGGTGATGACAGCCTGTAGACTAAATACTAATAGTGTCTCTGTAGGTGATGACAGCCTGTAGACTAAATACTAATAGTGTCTCTGTAGGTGATGACAGCCTGTAGACTAAATACTAATAGTGTCTCTGTAGGTGATGACGTAACGACAGCCTGTAGACTAAATACTAATAGTGTCTCTGTAGGTGATGACAGCCTGTAGACTAAATACTAATAGTGTCTCTCTGTAGGTGATGACAGCCTGTAGACTAAATACTAATAGTGTCTCTGTAGGTGATGACAGCCTGTAGACTAAATACTAATAGTGTCTCTGTAGGTGATGACAGCCTGTAGACTAAATACTAATAGTGTCTCTGTAGGTGATGACAGCCTGTAGACTAAATACTAATAGTGTCTCTGTAGGTGATGACAGCCTGTAGACTAAATACTAATAGTGTCTCTGTAGGTGATGACAGCCTGTAGACTAAATACTAATAGTGTCTCTGTAGGTGATGACAGCCTGTAGACTAAATACTAATAGTGTCTCTGTAGGTGATGACAGCCTGTAGACTAAATACTAATAGTGTCTCTGTAGGTGATGACAGCCTGTAGACTAAATACTAATAGTGTCTCTGTAGGTGATGACAGCCTGTAGACTAAATACTAATAGTGTCTCTGTAGGTGATGACAGCCTGTAGACTAAATACTAATAGTGTCTCTGTAGGTGATGACAGCCTGTAGACTAAATACTAATAGTGTCTCTGTAGGTGATGACAGCCTGTAGACTAAATACTAATAGTGTCTCTGTAGGTGATGACAGCCTGTAGACTAAATACTAATAGTGTCTCTGTAGGTGACTAAATACTAATAGTGTCTCTGACAGCCTGTAGACTAAATACTAATAGTGTCTCTGTAGGTGATGACAGCCTGTAGACTAAATACTAATAGTGTCTCTCTGTAGGTGATGACAGCCTGTAGACTAAATACTAATAGTGTCTCTGTAGGTGATGACAGCCTGTAGACTAAATACTAATAGTGTCTCTGTAGGTGACGACGTAACGACAGCCTGTAGACTAAATACTAATAGTGTCTCTGTAGGTGATGACAGCCTGTAGACTAAATACTAATAGTGTCTCTGTAGGTGATGACAGCCTGTAGACTAAATACTAATAGTGTCTCTGTAGGTGATGACAGCCTGTAGACTAAATACTAATAGTGTCTCTGTAGGTGATGACAGCCTGTAGACTAAATACTAACAGTGTCTCTGTAGGTGATGACGTAACGACAGCCTGTAGACTAAATACTAATAGTGTCTCTGTAGGTGATGACAGCCTGTAGACTAAATACTAATAGTGTCTCTGTAGGTGATGACAGCCTGTAGACTAAATACTAATAGTGTCTCTGTAGGTGATGACAGCCTGTAGACTAAATACTAATAGTGTCTCTGTAGGTGATGACAGCCTGTAGACTAAATACTAATAGTGTCTCTGTAGGTGATGACAGCCTGTAGACTAAATACTAATAGTGTCTCTGTAGGTGATGACAGCCTGTAGACTAAATACTAATAGTGTCTCTGTAGGTGATGACAGCCTGTAACTAAATACAGCCTGTAGACTAAATACTAATAGTGTCTCTGTAGGTGATGACAGCCTGTAGACTAAATACTAATAGTGTCTCTGTAGGTGATGACTAAATACTAATAGTGTCTCTGTAGGTGATGACAGCCTGTAGACTAAATACTAATAGTGTCTCTGTAGGTGATGACAGCCTGTAGACTAAATACTAATAGTGTCTCTGTAGGTGATGACAGCCTGTAGACTAAATACTAATAGTGTCTCTGTAGGTGATGACAGCCTGTAGACTAAATACTAATAGTGTCTCTGTAGGTGATGACAGCCTGTAGACTAAATACTAATAGTGTCTCTGTAGGTGATGACAGCCTGTAGACTAAATACTAATAGTGTCTCTGTAGGTGATGACAGCCTGTAGACTAAATACTAATAGTGTCTCTCTGTAGGTGATGACAGCCTGTAGACTAAATACTAATAGTGTCTCTGTAGGTGATGACAGCCTGTAGACTAAATACTAATAGTGTCTCTGTAGGTGATGACAGCCTGTAGACTAAATACTAATAGTGTCTCTGTAGGTGATGACAGCCTGTAGACTAAATACTAATAGTGTCTCTGTAGGTGATGACAGCCTGTAGACTAAATACTAATAGTGTCTCTGTAGGTGATGACAGCCTGTAGACTAAATACTAATAGTGTCTCTGTAGGTGATGACAGCCTGTAGACTAAATACTAATAGTGTCTCTCTGTAGGTGATGACAGCCTGTAGACTAAATACTAATAGTGTCTCTGTAGGTGATGACAGCCTGTAGACTAAATACTAATAGTGTCTCTCTGTAGGTGATGACAGCCTGTAGACTAAATACTAATAGTGTCTCTGTAG
>NW_025745792.1:145000-160000 GCF_021184085.1 Oncorhynchus gorbuscha | reverse complement strand
TCTCTCTCTCTGTCCTCTCCTGTCCCTCTGTCTGTCTCCCTCTCTCTCTGTCCTCTCCCTGTCTCTCTGTCCTCTCTCTGTCTCTCTGTCCTCTCTTCCCCGTGACCCTGTACCCTATATATACAAAAAACATCTTAAACAAAACCAATCACATGAGAATGTTACTGTCTGTGTCTGTGTCTGTGTGTGTGTGTGTGTGTGTGTGTGTGTGTGTGTGTGTGTGTGTGTGTGTGTGTGTGTGTGTGTGTGTGTGTGTGTGTGTGTGTGTGTGTGTGTGTGTGTGTGTGTGTGTGTGTGTGTGTGTGAGTTACAGAGGAGTACATTCACCAAGCCAAGGCTCACCTGAGGGGAATGTGCCAGGTAAGACCAAGGGGAACAGATAGTTGGGACATTTTTCAAAAGACAACTCTACCTGTTTCTCCAACCAATGACGTTGTCTCAACAGGAGATGGAGGCGGGCCTTAGCCTGGCGTCCCACTATGTTGACGTGCGATTGGTCCAGAGGCAGATCCTGATTGGCTCAGGAAGAACACCAGCAAGTGCCTGGAGAAAGATTTGGTCGTTATCGGAGACGCGGAGAGGAGGCGGGGCTCGTTGGCCAGGGAGTCAGGTCAGACCCTACAGGCTGACATCATCGTTAGGCGTCATCACCTACAGAGACACTATTAGTATTTAGTCTACAGGCTGTCATCACCTACAGAGAGACACTATTAGTATTTAGTCTACAGAGAGACACTATTAGTATTTAGTCTACAGGCTGTCATCACCTACAGAGACACTATTAGTATTTAGTCTACAGGCTGTCATCACCTACAGAGACACTATTAGTATTTAGTCTACAGGCTGTCATCACCTACAGAGACACTATTAGTATTTAGTCTACAGGCTGTCATCACCTACAGAGACACTATTAGTATTTAGTCTACAGGCTGTCATCACCTACAGAGACACTATTAGTATTTAGTCTACAGGCTGACACTATTAGTATTTAGTCTCATCATCACCTACAGAGACACTATTATTAGTAGGCTGTTTACAGAGAGTAGTATTTACAGGCTGTCATCACCTACAGAGACACTATTAGTATTTAGTCTACAGGCTGTCATCACCTACAGAGAGACACTATTAGTATTTAGAGTCATCACCTACAGAGACACTATTAGTATTTAGTCTACAGGCTGTCATCACCTACAGAGACACTATTAGTATTTAGTCTACAGGCTGTCATCACCTACAGAGACACTATTAGTATTTAGTCTACAGGCTGTACAGAGACACTATTGATATTTAGTCTACAGGCTGTCATCACCTACAGAGACACTATTAGTATTTAGTCTACAGGCTGTCATCACCTACAGAGACACTATTAGTATTTAGTCTACAGGCTGTCATCACCTACAGAGACACTATTAGTATTTAGTCTACAGGCTGTCATCACCTACAGAGACACTATTAGTATTTAGTCTACAGGCTGTCATCACCTACAGAGACACTATTAGTATTTAGTCTACAGGCTGTCATCACCTACAGAGACACTATTAGTATTTAGTCTACAGGCTGTCATCACCTACAGAGACACTATTAGTATTTAGTCTACAGGCTGTCATCACCTACAGAGACACTATTAGTATTTAGTCTACAGGCTGTCATCACCTACAGAGACACTATTAGTATTTAGTCTACAGGCTCATCACCTACAGAGACACTATTAGTATTTAGTCTACATCATCACCTACAGAGACACTATTAGTATTTAGTCTACAGGCTGTCATCACCTACAGAGACACTATTAGTATTTAGTCTACAGGCTGTCATCACCTACAGAGACACTATTAGTATTTAGTCTACAGGCTGTCATCACCTACAGAGACACTATTAGTATTTAGTCTACAGGCTGTCATCACCTACAGAGACACTATTAGTATTTAGTCTACAGGCTGTCATCACCTACAGAGACACTATTAGTATTTAGTCTACAGGCTGTCATCACCTACAGAGACACTATTAGTATTTAGTCTACAGGCTGTCATCACCTACAGAGACACTATTAGTATTTAGTCTACAGGCTGTCATCACCTACAGAGACACTATTAGTATTTAGTCTACAGGCTGTCATCACCTACAGAGAGACACTATTAGTATTTAGTCTACAGGCTGTCATCACCTACAGAGACACTATTAGTATTTAGTCTACAGGCTGTCATCACCTACAGAGACACTATTAGTATTTAGTCTACAGGCTGTCATCACCTACAGAGACACTATTAGTATTTAGTCTACAGGCTGTCATCACCTACAGAGACACTATTAGTATTTAGTCTACAGGCTGTCATCACCTACAGAGACACTATTAGTATTTAGTCTACAGGCTGTCATCACCTACAGAGACACTATTAGTATTTAGTCTACAGGCTGTCATCACCTACAGAGACACTATTAGTATTTAGTCTGTCATCAGGCTGTCAGGCTGTCTATGTGTTAGTCTACAAGAAGCTGTCACCTACAGAGACACTATTAGTATTTAGTCTACAGACTGTCATCACCTACAGAGACACTATTAGTATTTAGTCTACAGGCTATTAGTATTTGTCTCTGTCATCACCTACAGAGACACTATTAATATTTAGTCTACAGGCTGTCATCACCTACAGAGACACTATTAGTATTTAGTCTACAGGCTGTCGTTCATCACCTACAGAGGCTGTCATCACCTACACTATTAGTATTTAGTCTACAGGCTGTCATCACCTACAGAGACACTATTAGTATTTAGTCTACAGGCTGTCATCACCTACAGAGACACTATTAGTATTTAGTCTACAGGCTGTCATCACCTACAGAGACACTATTAGTATTTAGTCTACAGGCTGTCATCACCTACAGAGACACTATTAGTATTTAGTCTACAGGCTGTCATCACCTACAGAGACACTATTAGTATTTAGTCTACAGGCTGTCATCACCTACAGAGACACTATTAGTATTTAGTCTACAGGCTGTCATCACCTACAGAGACACTATTAGTATTTAGTCTACAGGCTGTACAGAGAGACACTATTAGTATTTAGTCTACAGGCTGTCATCACCTACAGAGAGACACTATTAGTATTTAGTCTACAGGCTGTCATCACCTACAGAGACACTATTAGTATTTAGTCTACAGGCTGTCACCTACAGAGACACTATTAGTATTTAGTCTACAGGCTGTCATCACCTACAGAGACACTATTAGTATTTAGTCTACAGGCTGTCATCACCTACAGAGACACAGTAGACACTATTACAGAGACACTATTTATTTAGTCTACAGGCTGTCATCACCTACAGAGACACTATTAGTATTTAGTCTACAGGCTGTCATCACCTACAGAGACACTATTAGTATTTAGTCTACAGGCTGTCATCACCTACAGAGACACTATTAGTATTTAGTCTACAGGCTGTCATCACCTACAGAGAGACACTATTAGTATTTAGTCTACAGGCTGTCATCACCTACAGAGACACTATTAGTATTTAGTCTACAGGCTGTCGTTACGTCATCACCTACAGAGACACTGTTAGTATTTAGTCTACAGGCTGTCATCACCTCACACTATTAGAGACACTATTAGTATTTAGTCTACAGGCTGTCATCACCTACAGAGACACTATTAGTATTTAGTCTACAGGCTGTCATCACCTACAGAGACACTATTAGTATTTAGTCTACAGGCTGTCATCACCTACAGAGACACTGTTAGTATTTAGTCTACAGGCTGTCATCACCTACAGAGACACTATTAGTATTTAGTCTACAGGCTGTCGTCACCTACAGAGACACTATTAGTATTTAGTCTACAAGCTGTCATCACCTACAGAGACACTTTTAGTATTTAGTCTACAGGCTGTCATCACCTACAGAGACACTATTAGTATTTAGTCTACAGGCTGTCATCACCTACAGAGACACTATTAGTATTTAGTCTACAGGCTGTCATCACCTACAGAGACACTATTAGTATTTAGTCTACAGGCTGTCATCACCTACAGAGACACTATTAGTATTTAGTCTACAGGCTGTCATCACCTACAGAAACACTATTAGTATTTAGTCTACAGGCTGTCATCACCTACAGAGACACTATTAGTATTTAGTCTACAGGCTGTCATCACCTACAGAGACACTATTAGTATTTAGTCTACAGGCTGTCGTTATGTCATCACCTACAGAGACACTATTAGTATTTAGTCTACAGGCTGTCATCACCTACAGAGACACTATTAGTATTTAGTCTACAGGCTGTCATCACCTACAGAGACACTATTAGTATTTAGTCTACAGGCTGTCATCACCTACAGAGACACTATTAGTATTTAGTCTACAGGCTGTCGTTACGTCATCACCTACAGAGACACTATTAGTATTTAGTCTACAGGCTGTCATCACCTACAGAGACACTATTAGTATTTAGTCTACAGGCTGTCATCACCTACAGAGACACTATTAGTATTTAGTCTACAGGC
Organism: Oncorhynchus gorbuscha; assembly: GCF_021184085.1. Classification (NCBI taxonomy): domain Eukaryota; kingdom Metazoa; phylum Chordata; class Actinopteri; order Salmoniformes; family Salmonidae; genus Oncorhynchus; species Oncorhynchus gorbuscha. Next base: position 155,494 of record NW_025745792.1, on the reverse strand, counting down.
TGTCATCACCTACAGAGACACTATTAGTATTTAGTCTACAGGCTGTCATCACCTACAGAGGCTGTCATCACCTACAGAGACACTATTAGTATTTAGTCTACAGGCTGTCATCACCTACAGAGACACTATTAGTATTTAGTCTACAGGCTGTCATCACCTACAGAGACACTATTAGTATTTAGTCTACAGGCTGTCATCACCTACAGAGACACTATTAGTATTTAGTCTACAGGCTGTACAGAGACACTATTAGTATTTAGTCTACAGGCTGTCATCACCTACAGAGACACTATTAGTATTTAGTCTACAGGCTGTCATCACCTACAGAGACACTATTAGTATTTAGTCTACAGGCTGTCATCACCTACAGAGACACTATTAGTATTTAGTCTACAGGCTGTCATCACCTACAGAGACACTATTAGTATTTAGTCTACAGGCTGTCATCACCTACAGAGACACTATTAGTATTTAGTCTACAGGCTGTCATCACTGTCTCACAGAGACACTATTAGTATTTAGTCTACAGGCTGTCATCACCTACAGAGACACTATTAGTATTTAGTCTACAGGCTGTCATCACCTACAGAGACACTATTAGTATTTAGTCTACAGGCTGTCATCACCTACAGAGACACTATTAGTATTTAGTCTACAGGCTGTCATCACCTACAGAGACACTATTAGTATTTAGTCTACAGGCTGTGTTCATCACCTACAGAGACACTATTAGTATTTAGTCTACAGGCTGTCATCACCTATTTAGTCTAGACACTATTAGTATTTAGTCAGGCTGTCATCACCTACAGAGACACTATTAGTATTTAGTCTACAGGCTGTCATCACCTACAGAGACACTATTAGTATTTAGTCTACAGGCTGTCATCACCTACAGAGACACTATTAGTATTTAGTCTACAGGCTGTCATCACCTACAGAGACACTATTAGTATTTAGTCTACAGGCTGCTGTCATCACCTACAGAGACACTATTAGTATTTAGTCTACAGGCTGTCATCACCTACAGAGACACTATTAGTATTTAGTCTACAGGCTGTCATCACCTACAGAGACACTATTAGTATTTAGTCTACAGGCTGTCATCACCTACAGAGACACTATTAGTATTTAGTCTACAGGCTGTCATCACCTACAGAGACACTATTAGTATTTAGTCTACAGGCTGTCATCACCTACAGAGACACTATTAGTATTTAGTCTACAGGCTGTCATCACCTACAGAGACACTATTAGTATTTAGTCTACAGGCTGTGTCATCACCTACAGAGACACTATTAGTATTTAGTCTACAGGCTGTCATCACCTACAGAGACACTATTAGTATTTAGTCTACAGGCTGTCATCACCTACAGAGACACTATTAGTATTTAGTCTATTTAGTCACCTACAGAGACACTATTAGTATTTAGTCTACAGGCTGTCATCACCTACAGAGACACTATTAGTATTTAGTCTACAGGCTGTCATCACCTACAGAGACACTATTAGTATTTAGTCTACAGGCTGTCATCACCTACAGAGACACTATTAGTATTTAGTCTACAGGCTCACACTATTAGTATTTAGTCAGGCTGTCATCACCTACAGAGACACTGTTAGTATTTAGTCTACAGGCTGTCATCACCTACAGAGACACTATTAGTATTTAGTCTACAGGCTGTCATCACCTACAGAGACACTATTAGTATTTAGTCTACAGGCTGTCATCACCTACAGAGACACTATTAGTATTTAGTCTACAGGCTGTCATCACCTACAGAGACACTATTAGTCATCACCTAGACACTATTAGTATTTAGTCTACAGGCTGTCATCAGGCTGTCGTCACCTACAGAGACACTATTAGTATTTAGTCTACAGGCTGTCATCACCTACAGAGACACTATTAGTATTTAGTCTACAGGCTGTCATCACCTACAGAGACACTATTAGTATTTAGTCTACAGGCTGTCATCACCTACAGAGACACTATTAGTATTTAGTCTACAGGCTGTCATCACCTACAGAGACACTATTAGTATTTTTACAGTCTACAGGCTATTAGTATTTGTCATCACCTACAGAGACACTATTAGTATTTAGTCTACAGGCTGTCATCACCTACAGAGACACTATTAGTATTTAGTCTACAGGCTGTCATCACCTACAGAGACACTATTAGTATTTAGTCTACAGGCTGTCATCACCTACAGAGACACTATTAGTATTTAGTCTACAGGCTGTCATCACCTACAGAGACACTATTAGTATTTAGTCTACAGGCTGTCATCACCTACAGAGACACTATTAGTATTTAGTCTACAGGCTGTCATCACCTACAGAGACACTATTAGTATTTAGTCTACAGGCTGTCATTACGTCATCACCTACAGAGACACTATTAGTATTTAGTCTACAGGCTGTCATCACCTACAGAGACACTATTAGTATTTAGTCTACAGGCTGTCATCACCTACAGAGACACTATTAGTATTTAGTCTACAGGCTGTCATCACCTACAGAGACACTGTTAGTATTTAGTCTACAGGCTGTCGTTAGGTCATCACCTACAGAGACACTATTAGTATTTAGTCTCACCTACAGGCTATTAGTATTTGTCTCATCACCTACAGAGACACTATTAGTATTTAGTCTACAGGCTGTCATCACCTACAGAGACACTATTAGTATTTAGTCTACAGGCTGTCATCACCTTAGTATTTAGTCTACAGGCTGTCATTCACCTACAGAGACACTATTAGTATTTAGTCTACAGGCTGTCATCACCTACAGAGACACTATTAGTATTTAGTCTACAGGCTGTCATCACCTACAGAGACACTATTAGTATTTAGTCTACAGGCTGTCATCACCTACAGAGAGACACTATTAGTATTTAGTCTACAGGCTGTCATCACCTACAGAGACACTATTAGTATTTAGTCTACAGGCTGTCATCACCTACAGAGACACTATTAGTATTTAGTCTACAGGCTGTCATCACCTACAGAGACACTATTAGTATTTAGTCTACAGGCTGTCATCACCTACAGAGACACTATTAGTATTTAGTCTACAGGCTGTCATCACCTACAGAGACACTATTAGTATTTAGTCTACAGGCTGTCATCACCTACAGAGACACTATTAGTATTTAGTCTACAGGCTGTCATCACCTACAGAGACACTATTAGTATTTAGTCTACAGGCTGTCAGAGACACTATTAGTATTTATACACCTACAGAGACACTATTAGTATTTAGTCTACAGGCTGTCATCACCTACAGAGACACTATTAGTATTTTTAGGCTGTCATCTACAGAGCTATTAGTATTTGTCATCACCTACAGAGACACTATTAGTATTTAGTCTACAGGCTGTCATCACCTACAGAGACACTATTAGTATTTAGTCTACAGGCTGTCGTTATGTCATCACCTACAGAGACACTATTAGTATTTAGTCTACAGGCTGTCATCACCTACAGAGACACTATTAGTATTTAGTCTACAGGCTGTCATCACCTACAGAGACACTATTAGTATTTAGTCTACAGGCTGTCATCACCTACAGAGACACTATTAGTATTTAGTCTACAGGCTGTCATCACCTACAGAGACACTATTAGTATTTAGTCTACAGGCTGTCATCACCTACAGAGACACTATTAGTATTTAGTCTACAGGCTGTCATCACCTACAGAGACACTATTAGTATTTAGTCATCTACAGAGACACTATTAGCTACAGGCTGTCATCACCTACAGAGACACTATTAGTATTTAGTCTACAGGCTGTCATCACCTACAGAGACACTATTAGTATTTAGTCTACAGGCTGTCGTTATGTCATCACCTACAGAGACACTATTAGTATTTAGTCTACAGGCTGTCATCACCTACAGAGACACTATTAGTATTTAGTCTACAGGCTGTCTATTAGTATTTAGTCTACAGGCTGTCATCACCTACAGAGACACTATTAGTATTTAGTCTACAGGCTGTCATCACCTACAGAGACACTATTAGTATTTAGTCTACAGGCTGTCATCACCTACAGAGACACTATTAGTATTTAGTCTACAGGCTGTCATCACCTACAGAGACACTATTAGTATTTAGTCTACAGGCTGTCATCACCTACAGAGACACTATTAGTATTTAGTCTACAGGCTGTCATCACCTACAGAGACACTATTAGTATTTAGTCTACAGGCTGTCATCACCTACAGAGACACTATTAGTATTTAGTCTACAGGCTGTCATCACCTACAGAGACACTATTAGTATTTAGTCTACAGGCTGTCATCACCTACAGAGACACAGAGACACTATTAGTATTTAGTCTACAGGCTGTCATCACCTACAGAGACACTATTAGTATTTAGTCTACAGGCTGTCATCACCTACAGAGACACTATTAGTATTTAGTCTACAGGCTGTCATCACCTACAGAGACACTATTAGTATTTAGTCTACAGGCTGTCATCACCTACAGAGACACTATTAGTATTTAGTCTACAGGCTGTCATCACCTACAGAGACACTATTAGTATTTAGTCTACAGGCTGTCATCACCTACAGAGACACTATTAGTATTTAGTCTACAGGCTGTCATCACCTACAGAGACACTATTAGTATTTAGTCTACAGGCTGTCATCACCTACAGAGACACTATTAGTATTTAGTCTACAGGCTGTCATCACCTACAGAGACACTATTAGTATTTAGTCTACAGGCTGTCATCACCTACAGAGACACTATTAGTATTTAGTCTACAGGCTGTCATCACCTACAGAGACACTATTAGTATTTAGTCTACAGGCTGTCATCACCTACAGAGACACTATTAGTATTTAGTCTACAGGCTGTCATCACCTACAGAGACACTATTAGTATTTAGTCTACAGGCTGTCATCACCTACAGAGACACTATTAGTATTTAGTCTACAGGCTGTCATCACCTACAGAGACACTATTAGTATTTAGTCTACAGGCTGTCATCACCTACAGAGACACTATTAGTATTTAGTCTACAGGCTGTCATCACCTACAGAGACACTATTAGTATTTAGTCTACAGGCTGTCATCACCTACAGAGACACTATTAGTATTTAGTCTACAGGCTGTCATCACCTCACACTATTAGAGACACTATTAGTATTTAGTCTACAGGCTGTCATCACCTACAGAGACACTATTAGTATTTAGTCTACAGGCTGTCATCACCTACAGAGACACTATTAGTATTTAGTCTACAGGCTGTCATCACCTACAGAGACACTATTAGTATTTAGTCTACAGGCTGTCATCACCTACAGAGACACTATTAGTATTTAGTCTACAGGCTGTCATCACCTACAGAGACACTATTAGTATTTAGTCTACAGGCTGTCATCACCTACAGAGACACTATTAGTATTTAGTCTACAGGCTGTCATCACCTACAGAGACACTATTAGTATTTAGTCTACAGGCTGTCATCACCTACAGAGACACTATTAGTATTTAGTCTACAGGCTGTCATCACCTACAGAGACACTATTAGTATTTAGTCTACAGGCTGTCATCACCTACAGAGACACTATTAGTATTTAGTCTACAGGCTGTCATCACCTACAGAGACACTATTAGTATTTAGTCTACAGGCTGTCATCACCTACAGAGACACTATTAGTATTTAGTCTACAGGCTGTCATCACCTACAGAGAGACACTATTAGTATTTACAGAGACACTATTAGTATTTAGTCTACAGGCTGTCATCACCTACAGAGACACTATTAGTATTTAGTCTACAGGCATCACCTACAGAGACACTATTAGTATTTAGTCTACAGGCTGTCATCACCTACAGAGACACTATTAGTATTTAGTCTACAGGCTGTCATCACCTACAGAGACACTATTAGTATTTAGTCTACAGGCTGTCATCACCTACAGAGACACTATTAGTATTTAGTCTACAGGCTGTCATCACCTACAGAGACACTATTAGTATTTAGTCTACAGGCTGTCATCACCTACAGAGACACTATTAGTATTTAGTCTACAGGCTGTCATCACCTACAGAGACACTATTAGTATTTAGTCTACAGGCTGTCATCACCTACAGAGACACTATTAGTATTTAGTCTACAGGCTGTCATCACCTACAGAGACACTATTAGTATTTAGTCTACAGGCTGTCATCACCTACAGAGACACTATTAGTATTTAGTCTACAGGCTGTCATCACCTACAGAGACACTATTAGTATTTAGTCTACAGGCTGTCATCACCTACAGAGACACTATTAGTATTTAGTCTACAGGCTGTCATCACCTACAGAGACACTATTAGTATTTAGTCTACAGGCTGTCATGTCAGATCACCTACAGAGACACTATTAGTATTTAGTCTACAGGCTGTCATCACCTACAGAGACACTATTAGTATTTAGTCTACAGGCTGTCATCACCTACAGAGACACTATTAGTATTTAGTCTACAGGCTGTCATCACCTACAGAGACACTATTAGTATTTAGTCTACAGAGCTGTCATCACCTACAGAGACACTATTAGTATTTAGTCTACAGGCTGTCATCACCTACAGAGACACTATTAGTATTTAGTCTACAGGCTGTCATCACCTACAGAGACACTATTAGTATTTAGTCTACAGGCTGTCATCACCTACAGAGACACTATTAGTATTTAGTCTACAGGCTGTGTCACCTACAGAGACACTATTAGTATTTAGTCTACAGGCCTACAGAGACACTATTAGTATTTAGTCTACAGGCTGTCATCACTTAGTCTTACAGAGACTGTCATCACCTACAGAGACACTATTAGTATTTAGTCTACAGGCTGTCATCACCTACAGAGACACTATTAGTATTTAGTCTACAGGCTGTCATCACCTACAGAGACACTATTAGTATTTAGTCTACAGGCTGTCATCACCTACAGAGACACTATTAGTATTTAGTCTACAGGCTGTCATCACCTACAGAGACACTATTAGTATTTAGTCTACGCTAGGTCATCACCTACAGAGACACTATTAGTATTTAGTCTACAGGCTGTCATCACCTACAGAGACACTATTAGTATTTAGTCTACAGGCTGTCATCACCTACAGAGACACTATTAGTATTTAGTCTACAGGCTGTCATCATCACTATTAGTATTTAGTCTACAGGCTGTCATCACCTACAGAGACACTATTAGTATTTAGTCTACAGGCTGTCATCACCTACAGAGACACTATTAGTATTTAGTCTACAGCTGCGTTGTCATCACCTACAGAGACACTATTAGTATTTAGTCTACAGGCTGTCATCACCTACAGAGACACTATTAGTATTTAGTCTACAGGCTGTCATCACCTACAGAGACACTATTAGTATTTAGTCTACAGGCTGTCATCACCTACAGAGACACTATTAGTATTTAGTCTACAGGCTGTCATCACCTACAGAGACACTATTAGTATTTAGTCTACAGAGCTATTAGTATTTAGTCATCACCTACAGAGACACTATTAGTATTTAGTCTACAGGCTGTCATCACCTACAGAGACACTATTAGTATTTGTCATCACCTACAGAGACACTATTAGTATTTAGTCTACAGGCTGTCATCACCTACAGAGACACTATTAGTATTTAGTCTACAGGCTGTCTCATCACCTACAGAGACACTATTAGTATTTAGTCTACAGGGCTGTCATCACCTACAGAGACACTATTAGTATTTAGTCTACAGGCTGTCATCACCTACAGAGACACTATTAGTATTTAGTCTACAGGCTGTCATCACCTACAGAGACACTATTAGTATTTAGTCTACAGGCTGTCATCACCTACAGAGACACTATTAGTATTTAGTCTACAGGCTGTCATCACCTACAGAGACACTATTAGTATTTAGTCTACAGGCTGTACAGAGACACTATTAGTATTTAGTTACAGGCTGTCATCACCTACAGAGACACTATTAGTATTTAGTCTACAGGCTGTCATCACCTACAGAGACACTATTAGTATTTAGTCTACAGGCTGTGTACAGAGTTACGTCAGCATCACCTACAGAGACACTATTAGTATTTAGTCTACAGGCTGTCATCACCTACAGAGACACTATTAGTATTTAGTCTACAGGCTGTCATCACCTACAGAGACACTATTAGTATTTAGTCTACAGGCTGTCATCACCTACAGAGACACTATTAGTATTTAGTCTACAGCTGTCATTGTCATCACCTACAGAGACACTATTAGTATTTAGTCTACAGGCTGTCATCACCTACAGAGACACTATTAGTATTTAGTCTACAGGCTGTCATCACCTACAGAGACACTATTAGTATTTAGTCTACAGGCTGTCATCACCTACAGAGACACAGAGAGACACTATTAGTAGTATTTAGTCTACAGGCTGTCATCACCTACAGAGACACTATTAGTATTTAGTCTACAGGCTGTCATCACCTACAGAGACACTATTAGTATTTAGTCTACAGGCTGTCATCACCTACAGAGACACTATTAGAGACACTATTAGTATTTAGTCTACAGGCTGTCATCACCTACAGAGACACTATTAGTATTTAGTCTACAGGCTGTCATCACCTACAGAGACACTATTAGTATTTAGTCTACAGGCTGTCATCACCTACAGAGACACTATTAGTATTTAGTCTACAGGCTGTCATCACCTACAGAGAGACACTATTAGTATTTAGTCTACAGGCTGTCATCACCTACAGAGACACTATTAGTATTTAGTCTACAGGCTGTCATCACCTACAGAGACACTATTAGTATTTAGTCTACAGGCTGTCATCACCTACAGAGACACTATTAGTATTTAGTCTACAGGCTGTCATCACCTACAGAGTATTAGTATTTAGTCTACAGGCTGTCATCACCTACAGAGACACTATTAGTATTTAGTCTACAGGCTGTCATCACCTACAGAGACACTATTAGTATTTAGTCTACAGGCTGTCATCACCTACAGAGACACTATTAGTATTTAGTCTACAGGCTGTCATCACCTACAGAGACACTATTAGTATTTAGTCTACAGGCTGTCTACAGAGACACTATTAGTATTTAGTCTACAGGCTGTCGTTACGTCATCACCTACAGAGACACTATTAGTATTTAGAGACACTATTAGTATTTAGTCTACAGGCTGTCATCACCTACAGAGACACTATTAGTATTTAGTCTACAGGCTGTCATCACCTACAGAGACACTATTAGTATTTAGTCTACAGGCTGTCATCACCTACAGAGACACTATTAGTATTTAGTCTACAGGCTGTCATCACCTACAGAGACACTATTAGTATTTAGTCTACAGGCTGTCATCACCTACAGAGACACTATTAGTATTTAGTCTACAGGCTGTCATCACCTACAGAGACACTATTAGTATTTAGTCTACAGGCTGTCATCACCTACAGAGACACTATTAGTATTTAGTCTACAGGCTGTCATCACCTACAGAGACACTATTAGTATTTAGTCTACAGGGTTGTCATCACCTACAGAGACACTATTAGTATTTAGTCTACAGGCTGTCATCACCTACAGAGACACTATTAGTATTTAGTCTACAGGCTGTCATCACCTACAGAGACACTATTAGTATTTAGTCTACAGGCTGTCTATTAGTATTTTCTACAGGCTGTCATCACCTACAGAGACACTATTAGTATTTAGTCTACAGGCTGTCATCACCTACAGAGACACTATTAGTATTTAGTCTACAGGCTGTCATCACCTACAGAGACACTATTAGTATTTAGTCTACAGGCTGTCATCACCTACAGAGACACTATTAGTATTTAGTCTACAGGCTGTCATCACCTACAGAGACACTATTAGTATTTAGTCTACAGGCTGTCATCACCTACAGAGACACTATTAGTATTTAGTCTACAGGCTGTCATCACCTACAGAGACACTATTAGTATTTAGTCTACAGGCTGTCATCACCTACAGAGACACTATTAGTATTTAGTCTACAGGCTGTCATCACCTACAGAGACACTATTAGTATTTAGTCTACAGGCTGTCATCACCTACAGAGACACTATTAGTATTTAGTCTACAGGCTGTCATCACTATTAGTATTTAGTCTACAGGCTGTCATCACCTACAGAGACACTATTAGTATTTAGTCTACAGGCTGTCATCACCTACAGAGACACTATTAGTATTTAGGCTGTCTACAGAGACACTATTAGTATTTAGTCATCACCTACAGAGACACTATTAGTATTTAGTCTACAGGCTGTCATCACCTACAGAGACACTATTAGTATTTAGTCTACAGGCTGTCATCACCTACAGAGACACTATTAGTATTTAGTCTACAGGCTGTCATCACCTACAGAGACACTATTAGTATTTAGTCTACAGGCTGTCATCACCTACAGAGACACTATTAGTATTTAGTCTACAGGCTGTCATCACCTACAGAGACACTATTAGT
>NW_025745792.1:70000-142500 GCF_021184085.1 Oncorhynchus gorbuscha | reverse complement strand
CAGTCCCAGTCCCAGTCCCAGTTCCCAGTCCCAGTCCCAGTCTCAGTCCCAGTCCTAGCCCTCACCAGGCTCCACAGCCAGCCGTTCCTTCTGTCTGTGTGTTGGAACCCAGCTCTGTGTCACATGGTCTGTCTGCTTCTAGAACACTGGGATGTTTCTGAGTCACTCCCCTCCACGCTGACTGGACTGTGTTACAGGGTGTTGCTACTAAAGATGAGACGACACACCCTTAAACACACACTCGGTCAAACCCTACCCCAAACTCAAACCCAGGCACACACTCACACCCTTAAACACACACACGGTCAAACCCTACCCCAAACTCAAACCCAGGCACACACTCACACCCTTAAACACAGTCAAAAACACACCCTGAAACACACACACGGTCAAACCCTACCCCAAACTCAAACCCAGGCACACACTCACAGCCTTAAATACACACACGGTCAAACCCTACCCCAAACTCAAACCCAGGCACACACTCACACCCTGAAACACACACACGGTCAAACCCTACCCCAAACTCAAACCCAGGCACACACTCACACCCTTAAACACAGTCAAAAACACGTCCTTAAACACACACGCAACTGGACACGAGCGTATATCCGCACTCGCTCTCACACTCAATCCCAAATTCAATTAGAAGACGAGAAGAGGAGGATAGAGACGAGAGAGGAGGAAGAGAGGGAGGAGAAGAATGAGGAGGGAGAGAGAAAGAGGGAGGAGGGAGAGAGAAGAGAGGAGATGAGGAGGAGGAGGAAGAGAGAGAGAGGGAGGAGGGAGAGGAAAGAGAGAGGAAGAGAACAGGTGCGTTCTGTCAGAGTTGGAGCGGTCTGGCTTGGCAGGGGGTTAAAGGTCATTCATCTCTCCTGACCCTGACTCTGGACAATACCGTCTGTGTCAAGCTGCGGTTGTTTGGCCTGACGACTGGACTGGTCCATTCTCACTGGCTGAGGGGGGAGCAGGGCAGAGATGGTGACAACATCCTGTCCTGGGCCCACCCTTTCCTGCAAAGCTTCCTGGGCGGGGCCCACCTGTCCGTCTCCAGCTGTGTGTCTGACCGCGCTCTGCTGGCCCAGATCCTACCACAGGTAGAATGACTGTTTTCTATTGAAACTCTGTCTGTCCATAATTCCCTCTGTAGACTATGACCTGAACCAGCCCCTCCTTCTAGCTCGGACTCTGCTGATTATTGAGGGAAATGGTTCTTTTCTATGTCTGTGATATGTGGTTGTCCCTCACAGCTTCCTGAAGATTAATGAACTGACAGGAAGTGGCTCTGGATAAGAGTGTCTGCCAAATGACTAACGTGTCAATGTACTCCTGTTCTACTCTATTCTGTTCTACTCTACTCTGTTCTACTCTACTCTGTTCTACTCTGTTCTACTCTACTCTGTTCTACTCTGTTCTACTCTATTCTGTTCTACTCTACTCTATTCTACTCTACTCTGTTCTACTCTACTCTGTTCTACTCTACTCTATTCTACTCTGTTCTACTCTACTCTGTTCTACTCTACTCTGTTCTACTCTACTCTGTTCTACTCTATTCTACTCTGTTGTACTCTACTCTGTTCTACTCTATTCTATTCTACTCTGTTGTACTCTACTCTGTTCTACTCTATTCTGTTCTACTCTACTCTGTTCTACTCTACTCTGTTCTACTCTGTTCTACTCTACTCTGTTCTACTCTATTCTATTCTACTCTGTTGTACTCTACTCTGTTCTACTCTATTCTATTCTACTCTGTTGTACTCTACTCTGTTCTACTCTATTCTGTTCTACTCTACTCTGTTCTACTCTGTTCTACTCTGTTCTACTCTATTCTGTTCTACTCTACTCTATTATACTCTGTTCTACTCTACTCTGTTCTCTATTCTACTCTGTTCTACTCTACTCTGTTCTACTCTATTCTACTCTGTTGTACTCTACTCTGTTCTACTCTATTCTGTTCTACTCTACTCTATTATACTCTGTTCTACTCTACTCTGTTCTACTCTATTCTGTTCTACTCTACTCTATTCTACTCTATTCTACTCTACTCTGTTCTACTCTACTCTATTCTACTCTACTCTGTTCTACTCTATTCTGTTCTACTCTACTCTACTCTATTCTACTCTATTCTACTCTACTCTATTCTACTCTACTCTGTTCTACTCTACTCTATTCTACTCTACTCTATTCTCTACTCTGTTCTACTCTATTCTACTCTACTCTGTTCTACTCTACTCTGTTCTACTCTGTTGTACTCTACTCTGTTCTACTCTGTTCTACTCTACTCTATTCTACTCTGTTCTACTCTACTCTGTTCTACTCTACTCTGTTATACTCTATTCTACTCTGTTCTACTCTACTCTGTTCAATTCTACTCGGTTCTACTCTATTCTACTCTACTCTGTTCTATTCTACTCTGTTCTACTCTATTCTACTCTGTTCTACTCTACTCTGTTCAATTCTACTCTGTTCTACTCTATTATACTCTACTCTGTTCTACTCTACTCTGTTCTACTCTACTCTGTTCTACTCTGTTCTACTCTACTCTGTCCTACTCTACTCTGTTCTACTCGACTCTATTCTACTCTGTTCTACTCTACTCTGTTCTATTCTGTTCTACTCTACTCTGTTCTACTCTATTCTGTTCTACTCTGCTCTACTCTACTCTGTTCTACTCTACTCTGTTCTACTCTACTCTGTTCTACTCTACTCTACTCTACTCTACTCTACTCTACTCTACTCTACTCTGTCTCTCTACTCTCTACTCTACTCTACTCTACTCTACTCTACTCTACTCTACTCTGCAGCCCAGGGGGAGGCGACGGCCTCAGGGAGAGTGTCTGGACCTTGCTCAGCGATTCGCTGTCGGGCTGCTTTTCCGGAACAATGCGGACCTCCGGGATCTGGCCACCCTGGATACCGGCGCCATGAAAGTGGTGGCGGCCAAGCGAGCCGCTGTGATATTACACCTGGAGAGCCTTCACCATGGCGACCTGAGCCCCGCTCGGCTCCTGGAGGCGTGTCACTGCGTTTACGAGACAGGCGACGTCCGCTTGGTCAGGCACCTGGTACGGAACCTTCCCGAGGTTCTGTCGTTCCAAGGGGTTCCGCTGTGCCCCGCCGACGCCTTCGTCGTGTGGAACCTTTTGGACCAGTGTAGAACGCTGAGGAGGAGGTTCTGTCTGGGGCTGGAGGACACAGGACTGAGGATGACAGGATTAAAACTACTGACGGGTCTCAGCAACATACACTCATACAGGTACTGGCACTGTTATACTGATAGACCTGCTACAGATCTGTTACAGTGTATATCTAGAACAGTATAGATCTGTTACAGTATAGATCTAGAACAGTACAGATCTGTTACAGTGTATATCTAGAACAGTATAGATCTGTTTCAGTATAGATCTAGAACAGTATAGATCTGTTACAGTGTATATCTAGAACAGTATAGATCTGTTACAGTGTATATCTAGAACAGTATAGACCTGTTACAGTATATATCTAGAACAGTACATATCTGTTACATGATATATCTAGAACAGTACAGATCTGTTACAGTATAGATCTGTTACAGTATATATCTAGAACAGTACAGATCTGTTACAGTATATATCTAGAACAGTATAGATCTGTTTCAGTATAGATCTAGATCAGTACAGATATGTTACAGTATATATCTAGAACAGTACAGATCTGTTTCAGTATAGATCTAGAACAGTATAGATCTGTTACAGTATATATCTAGAACCGTATAAATCTGTTACAGTATATATCTAGAACAGTACAGATCTGTTACAGTATAGATATGTTACAGTATATATCTAGAACAGTACAGATCTGTTACATTATATATCTAGAACGGTATAGATCTGTTACAGTATAGATCTGTTTCAGTATATATCTAGAACAGTACAGATCTGTTACATTATATATCTAGAACAGTACAGATCTGTTACAGTACAGATCTGTTACATTATATATCTAGAACAGTATAGATCTGTTACAGTATAGATCTGTTATAGTATAGATCTGTTACATTATATATCTAGAACCGTACAGATCTGTTACAGTACAGATCTGTTACATTATATATCTAGAACAGTATAGATCTGTTACAGTATAAATATGTTACAGTATAGATCTGTTACATTATATAACTAGAACAGTACAGATCTGTTACAGTACAGATCTGTTACATTATATATCTAGAACAGTATAGATCTGTTACATTATATATCTAGAACAGTATAGATCTGTTACAGTATAGATATGTTACAGTATATATCTAGAACAGTACAGATCTGTTACAGTATATATCTGTTACAGTATATATCTAGAACAGTATAGATCTGATGTTCTCACTCTACTGTATGTAGAACTTTGTCACATTTAGTTTTCTGATCTGTGTGTTTTGAACATGACTCTGGCGTGTGTGTGTGTGTGTGTGTGTGTGTGTGTGTGTGTGTGTGTGTGTGTGTGTGTGTGTGTGTGTGTGTGTGTGTGTGTGTGTGTGTGTGTGTGTGTGTGTGTGTGTGTGTGTGTGTGTGTCCCAGGGCGTGTATCGCTGACACCATCACTCTGTGGGAGGAGCTAGAGCAGAGTGGGGAGGAGGAGCTTCTGAAAGCGACTGTGTCCAAGTTGACCCTTAACCCTTTCAGAGCCACACAGGTGTCCCACGTCCAACACCTGTCCACACTGGTCAACATACACACAAGCAGGAGACTGTCTGAGAGGTACACCAATACAGCACACACACACACACACACACACACACACACACACACACACACACACACACACACACACACACACACACACACACACACACACACACACACACACACACACACACACACACACACACACACACACACACACACACACCATCTATAATACAATACAGTAGACAGTAACCTGCCCAGCTCTTGTTACAGCCATCTACCATACATACATACACACATATATATATATATATATATATATATATATATATATATATATATATATATATATATATATACATACATACTGGTATGTTCAAAGCCGTTGTGATGTGTCCGTCATCATTTCAGCCAATCAGATGGTGTCCTGGGGGAGGGTCTACCGGCAGTCAGAGATCTTCACAAGCTGGAGTTTGAGTGAGTATCGTTTTTCAACCACTATCACTAGGTAATAAGTCAATACACGTTGATTTGACTAGGTAATAAGTCAATACACTTTAATTTGACGAGGTAATAAGTCAATACACTTTGATTTGACTAGGTAATAAGTCAATACACTTTAATTTGACCAGACCACGTAATAAGTCAATACACTTTGATTTGACTAGGTAATAAGTCAATACACTTTGATTTGGCGAGGTAATAAGTCAATACACTTTAATTTGACTAGGTAATAAGTCAATACACTTTGATTTGACTAGGTAATAAGTCAATACACTTTAATTTGACTAGGTAATAAGTCAATACACTTTGATTTGACTAGGTAATAAGTCAATACACTTTAATTTGACTAGGTAATAAGTCAATACACTTTGATTTGGCGAGGTAATAAGTCAATACACTTTAATTTGACTAGGTAATAAGTCAATACACTTTAATTTGACTAGGTAATAAGTCAATACACTTTAATTTGACTAGGTAATAAGTCAATACACTTTGATTTGGCGAGGTAATAAGTCAATACACTTTGATTTGACTAGGTAATAAGTCAATACACTTTAATTTGACCAGATTTGACCAGACCACGTAATAAGTCAATACACTTTGATTTGAGTTACCACTGGTTTGAGGTAATAAGTCAATACACTTTAAGCCAAGATTTGACTAGGTAATAAGTCAATACACTTTGATTTGGTTACCACTGGTTTGAGGTAATAAGTCAATACACTTTAGATTTGACTAGGTAATAAGTCAATACACTTTAATTTGACTAGGTAATAAGTCAATACACTTTGATTTAAGCCAAGAGTTAACTCTGAAGGTCAATAACACTTTAATTTGACTAGGTAATAAGTCAATACACTTTAATTTGACTAGGTAATAAGTCAAATACACTTTACCATTTGACTAGGTAATAAGTCAAGAGTTACCACTTTGATTTAAGCCAAGAGTTACCACTGGTTTGAGGTAATAAGTCAATACACTTTGATTTGACTAGGTAATAAGCCAAGAGTTACCACTCTGACTAGGTAATAAGCCAAGAGTTACCACTCTGACTAGGTAATAAGCCAAGAGTTACCACTCTGACTAGGTAATAAGCCAAGAGTTACCACTGGTTTGACTGGGTAATAAGCCAAGAGTTACCACTCTGACTAGGTAATAAGCCAAGAGTTACCACTCTGACTAGGTAATAAGCCAAGAGTTACCACTCTGACTAGGTAATAAGCCAAGAGTTACCACTGGTTTGACTAGGTAATAAGCCAAGAGTTACCACTCTGACTAGGTAATAAGCCAAGAGTTACCACTGGTTTGACTAGGTAATAAGCCAAGAGTTACCACTCTGACTAGGTAATAAGCCAAGAGTTACCACTGGTTTGACTAGGTAATAAGCCAAGAGTTACCACTGGTTTGACTAGGTAATAAGCCAAGAGTTACCACTCTGACTAGGTAATAAGCCAAGAGTTACCACTGGTTTGACTAGGTAATAAGCCAAGAGTTACCACTCTGACTAGGTAATAAGCCAAGAGTTACCACTCTGACTAGGTAATAAGCCAAGAGTTACCACTGGTTTGACTAGGTAATAAGCCAAGAGTTACCACTGGTTTGACTAGGTAATAAGCCAAGAGTTACCACTGGTTTGACTAGGTAATAAGCCAAGAGTTACCACTCTGACTAGGTAATAAGCCAAGAGTTACCACTGGTTTGACTAGGTAATAAGCCAAGAGTTACCACTGGTTTGACAAGAGTTAGGTAATAAGCCAAGAGTTACCACTGGTTTGACTAGGTAATAAGCCAAGAGTTACCACTGGTTTGACTAGGTAATAAGCCAAGAGTTACCACTGACTGACTAGGTAATAAGCCAAGAGTTACCACTGGTTTGACTAGGTAATAAGCCAAGAGTTACCACTCTGACTAGGTAATAAGCCAAGAGTTACCACCACTCTGACTAGGTAATAAGCCAAGAGTTACCACTGGTTTGACTAGGTAATAAGCCAAGAGTTACCACTGGTTTGACTAGGTAATAAGCCAAGAGTTACCACTCTGACTAGGTAATAAGCCAAGAGTTACCACTGGTTTGACTAGGTAATAAGCCAAGAGTTACCACTCTGACTAGGTAATAAGCCAAGAGTTACCACTCTGACTAGGTAATAAGCCAAGAGTTACCACTGGTTTGACTAGGTAATAAGCCAAGAGTTACCACTCTGACTAGGTAATAAGCCAAGAGTTACCACTGGTTTGACTAGGTAATAAGCCAAGAGTTACCACTCTGACTAGGTAATAAGCCAAGAGTTACCACTGGTTTGACTAGGTAATAAGCCAAGAGTTACCATTGACTAGGTAATAAGCCAAGAGTTACCACAAGGTTCTGACTAGGTAATAAGCCAAGAGTTACCACTCTGACTAGGTAATAAGCCAAGAGTTACCACTGGTTTGACTAAGCCAAGGTAATAAGCCAAGAGTTACCACTCTGACTAGGTAATAAGCCAAGAGTTACCACTGGTTTGACTAGGTAATAAGCCAAGAGTTACCACTCTGACTAGGTAATAAGCCAAGAGTTACCACTCTGACTAGGTAATAAGCCAAGAGTTACCACTCTGACTAGGTAATAAATCAAGAGTTACCACTGGTTTGAGAAAGTGTGTTTGTGTGTGTGTACAGGTTGGGGCCAGTGAATGGTCCTCTGGCGCTCCCTAAACTCCTGGAGCTGCTGCCAGCCCTGCACAGTCTACATCACCTGGAGTAAGTAGCGCTCTACTGATGGACCACGGGACAACGGCTTTCACTTTATTACGCTGTCGGTCTAATCTCTCTGTCTCCCTAATCTCTCTGTCTCCCTCACCCAGTCTGGAGAACAGTAGACTGGGGGACAGTGGGGCTGAGGGTCTGGCTGGAGCTGTGCTGTCTCTCTCCTCTCTGCAGATTATCAAGTAAGAAACCTCACACTGAGCTCTCTAGTCTCTAGATCAACCTGTTCATCACTGAGCTCTCTACTCTCTAGATCAACCTGTTCATCACTGAGCTCTCTACTCTCTAGATCAACCTGTCCATCACTGAGCTCTCTTGTCTCTAGATCAAACATCAACCTGTCCATCACTGAGCTCTCTACTCTCTAGATCAACCTGTTAATCACTGAGCTCTCTACTCTCTAGATCAACCTGTTCATCACTGAGCTCTCTACTCTCTAGATCAACCTGTCCATCACTGAGCTCTCTTGTCTCTAGATCAAACATCAACCTGTCCATCACTGAGCCCTCTACTCTCTAGATCAACCTGTCCATCACTGAGCTCTCTTGTCTCTAGATCAAACATCAACCTGTCCATCACTGAGCCCTCTACTCTCTAGATCAACCTGTCCATCACTGAGCCCTCTACTCTCTAGATCAACCTGCCCATCACTGAGCCCTCTACTCTCTAGATCAACCTGTCCATCACTGAGCTCTCTACTCTCTAGATCAACCTGTCCATCACTGAGCTCTCTACTCTCTAGATCAACCTGTCCATCACTGAGCTCTCTTGTCTCTAGATCAAACATCAACCTGTCCATCACTGAGCTCTCTTGTCTCTAGATCAAACATCAACCTGTCCATCACTGAGCTCTCTACTCTCTAGATCAACCTGTTAATCACTGAGCTCTCTACTCTCTAGATCAACCTGTCCATCACTGAGCTCTCTTGTCTCTAGATCAACCTGTCCATCACTGAGCTCTCTTGTCTCTAGATCAAACATCAACCTGTCCATCACTGAGCTCTCTACTCTCTAGATCAACCTGTCCATCACTGAGCTCTCTTGTCTCTAGATCAAACATCAACCTGTCCATCACTGAGCCCTCTACTCTCTAGATCAACCTGTCCATCACTGAGCTCTCTTGTCTCTAGATCAAACATCAACCTGTCCATCACTGAGCCCTCTACTCTCTAGATCAACCTGTTCATCACTGAGCTCTCTACTCTCTAGATCAACCTGTCCATCACTGAGCTCTCTACTCTCTAGATCAACCTGTCCATCACTGAGCTCTCTTGTCTCTAGATCAACCTGTCCATCACTGAGCTCTCTTGTCTCTAGATCAAACATCAACCTGTCCATCACTGAGCTCTCTACTCTCTAGATCAACCTGTCCGTCACTGAGCTCTCTACTCTCTAGATCAACCTGTTCATCACTGAGCTCTCTACTCTCTAGATCAACCTGTTCATCACTGAGCTCTCTTGTCTCTAGATCAACCTGTCCATCACTGAGCTCTCTTGTCTCTAGATCAACCTGTTCATCACTGAGCTGTCTAGATAATATCTATCTATAGATCTCTGGGGTCATTATGACCCAGAAAAGGTTGGTGACCTCTGCCCTAGATAATATCTATCTGCACTATCATTCAGTCAGTTACTGTGCTTTTGTTAATAATGTTTATTGTCTCTCCTCCTCTCCCCTCCTCTCCTTTCTCCTCTCTCTCTTCTTTCTCCTCTTTCTTCCTCCTCTCCCCACTCTCCTCCTCTCTGCCCCTCCTCCTTTCTCCCCACTCTCCTCCTCTCTGCCCCTTGTCCTTTCTCCCCACTCTCCTCCTCCTCTCCGCCCCTCCTCATTTCTCCCCACTCTCCCTCCTCTCCCTCCCCTCCTCTCTTCTTCTCTTCCCTCCTCTCCTTTCTCCCCTCCTCTCCTTTCTCCTCCCCTTCTCTCCTTTCTCCTCCCCTTTCACCTCCCCTCCTCTCCTCCCCTTTCTGTCCCCTCCTCTCCTTTCTCCCTCCTTCTCTCCTCCCTCCTCTTTCTCCTCCTCTCCTCTTTCTCCTCTCCTCTCCTCTCCTCTCCTCTCCTCTCCTCTCCTCTCCTCTCCTCTCCTCTCCTCTCCTCTCCTCTCTCTCCTCTCCTCTCCTCTCCTCTCCTCTCTCTCTTCTCCTCTCTCTCTTCTCTCTCTTCTCTCCTCTCCTCTCCTCTCCTCTCCTCTCCTCTCCTCTCCTCTCTCTCCTCTCCTCTCCTCTTCTCTTCTCTTCTCTTCTCTTCTCTTCTCTTCTCTTCTCTTCTCTCAGTCTGTCCCAGAACTGTATAGGAGACCAGGGAATAGAGAGTCTGGCTCCTGCTCTGTCTACCATCCCCTCGCTGCACTGTCTCAGGTGCACACACACACACACACACACACACACACACACACACACACACACACACACACACACACACACACACACACACACACACACACACACACACACACACACACACACACACACACACACACACACACACACACACACACACACACACACACACACACACACACACACACACACACACACCCTGTCTATTGTCCAGTCTGTAGTCTGATGGTCTAATCCTGTCTATTCTCCAGTCTGTAATCTGATGGTCTAATCCTGTCTATTCTCCAGTCTGTAATCTGATGGTCTAATCCTGTCTATTCTCCAGTCTGTAATCTGAACGGTCTAATCCAGTCTATTCTCCAGTCTGTAATCTGATGGTCTAATCCAGTCTATTCTCCAGTCTGTAATCTGATGGTCTAATCCTGTCTATTCTCCAGTCTGAATGGTCTAATCCTGTCTATTCTCCAGTCTGTAATCTGAACAGTCTAATCCTGTCTATTGTCCAGTCTGTAATCTGATGGTCTAATCCTGTCTATTCTCCAGTCTGAACGGTCGAATCCTGTCTATTCTCCAGTCTGTAATCTGAACGGTTTAATCCTGTCTATTGTCCAGTCTGTAATCTGATGGTCTATTCCTGTCTATTCTCCAGTCTGTAATCTGAACGGTTTAATCCTGTCTATTCTCCAGTCTGTACAGTAATGTGATATCTGACGGGGGTGCTGAGAGTCTGGCTGCTGTTTTACCTCAGATGACATCACTCAGTGACCTGGAGTAAGTCTGAATTATAAAACATTACAGCAGTAAGTCTGAATTATAAAACATTACAGCAGTAAATCTGAATTATAAAACATTACCGCAGTAAATCTGAATTATAAAACATTACTGCAGTAATAAGACAGTAAGTCTGAATTATAAAACATTACAGCAGTAAGTCTGAATTATAAAACATTACTGCAGTAAGTCTGAATTATAAAACATTACTGCAGTAAGTCTGAAACATAAAACATGACTGCAGTAAGTCTGAATTATAAAACATGACTGCAGGAGAAGAGCAGTAAGTCTGAAACATAAAACATGACTGCAGTAAGTCTGAATTATAAAACATTACTGCAGTAGCAGAGCAGTAAGTCTGAATTATAAAACATGACTGCAGTAATAAGGCAGTAAGTCTGAATTATAAAACATGACTGCAGTATTAAGGCAGTAAGTCTAAAACATAAAACATGACTGCAGTAAGTCTGAATTATAAAACATTACAGCAGTAAGTCTGAAACATAAAACATTACTGCAGTATTAAGGCAGTAAGTCTGAAACATAAAACATTACTGCAGTAAGTTTGAATTACAAAACATTACTGCAGTAATAATGCAGTAAGTCTGAATTATAAAACATGACTGCAGTAATAATGCAGTAAGTCTGAATTATAAAACATGACTGCAGTAAGTTTGAATTACAAAACATTACTGCAGTAATAATGCAGTAAATCTGAATTATAAAACATGACTGCAGTAAGTCTGAATTATAAAACATTACTGCAGTAAATCTGAATTATAAAACATTACTGCAGTAAGTCTGAATTATAAAACATGACTGCAGTAAGTATAAATTATAAAACATTACAGCAGTAAGTCTGAATTATAAAACATGACTGCAGTAAGTCTGAATTACAAAACATTACAGCAGTAAGTCTGAAATATAAAACATTACAGCAGTAAGTCTGAATTATAAAACATTACAGCAGTAAATCTGAATTATAAAACATTACAGCAGTAAGTCTCAATTATAAAACATTACAGCAGTAAGTCTGAATTATAAAACATTACAGCAGTAAGTCTGAATGATAAAACATTACAGCAGTAAGTCTCAATTATAAAACATGACTGCAGTAAGTCTGAATTATAAAACATGACTGCAGTAAGTCTGAATTATAAAACATGACAGCAGTAAGTCTGAATTATAAAACATGACTGCGGTAATAATGCATTAAGTCTGAAACATAAAACATTACTGCAGTAATAAGGCAGTAAGTCTGAAACATAAAACATTACTGCAGTAGCAGAGCAGTAAGTCTGAAACATAAAACATTACTGCAGTAGCAGAGCAGTAAGTCTGAAACATAAAACATTACTGCAGTAGCAGAGCAGTAAGTCTGAAACATAAAACATTACTGCAGTAGCAGAGCAGTAAGTCTGAAACATAAAACATTACTGCAGTAGCAGAGCATTAAGTCTGAATTATAAAACATTACAGCAGTAAGTCTGAATTATAAAACATTACTGCAGTAAGTCTGAATTATAAAACATTACAGCAGTAAGTCTGAATTATAAAACATTACAGCAGTAAGTCTGAATTATAAAACATTACTGCAGTAAGTCTGAATTATAAAACATTACAGCAGTAAGTCTGAATTATAAAACATTACTGCAGTAAGTATGAATTATAAAACATTACAGCAGTAAGTCTGAATTATAAAACATTACAGCAGTAAGTCTGAATTATAAAACATTACTGCAGTAAGTCTGAATTATAAAACATTACTGCAGTAAGTCTGAATTATAAAACATTACAGCAGTAAATCTGAATTATAAAACATTACAGCAGTAAGTCTGAATTATAAAACATTACTGCAGTAAGTCTGAATTACAAAACATTACTGCAGGAGCAGAGCAGTAAGTCTGAAACATAAAACATTACTGCAGTAGCAGAGCAGTAAGTCTGAATTATAAAACATGACTGCAGTAAGTCTGAATTATAAAACATTACAGCAGTAAGTCTGAATTATAAAACATGACTGCAGTAATAAGGCAGTAAGTCTGAAACATAAAAACATTACTGCAGTATTAAGGCAGTAAGTCTGAAACATAAAACATTACTGCAGTAAGTTTGAATTACAAAACATTACTGCAGTAATAATGCAGTAAGCCTGAATTATAAAACATGACTGCAGTAATAATGCAGTAAGTCTGAATTATAAAACATGACTGCAGTATTAAGGCAGTAAGTCTGAATTATAAAACATGACTGCAGTAAGTCTGAATTACAAAACATTACTGCAGTAAGTCTGAATTACAAAACATGACAGCAGTAAGTCTGAATTATAAAACATTACTGCAGTAAGTCTGAATGATAAAACATGACTGCAGTAATAATGCAGTAAGTCTGAATTATAAAACATGACTGCAGTAATAATGCAGTAAGTCTGAATTATAAAACATTACTGCAGTAAGTCTGAATTATAAAACATTACTGCAGTAAGTCTGAATGATAAAACATTACTGCAGTAGCACAGCAGTATCGATACGGTAGTGTGTATGTAGTACCCCTGTTGCTATGGGATCAGTCGCCACACTACTGTTCACAACCACCACAGTCCGACTCATTGTCCCCCTGTGTGTTTTATCATCTGCAGCGTCAAGTACAACAGTTTCACGGCCCTGGGAGCTCAGAATCTGGCTTCCAGTCTGAGGGACTGTCCATGGATCAAGAGTCTGGGGTAGGACACTCTTTCGAACACAATCACATCGCCATAACATAGAGGAGGAAGTCCCATTGATCAATAGTCGATTACAATCACGATAACGTTTTCTCTCTTTCTGTCTCTCTCTCTCTGTCTCTCTCTCTCCTGCCTCTCTCTCTCTCTCTCTCACTCCTCTCTCTGTCTCTGTCTCTGTCTCTGTCTCTGTCTCTGTCTCTGTCTCTGTCTCTCTCCTCTCTCTCTCTCTCTCTCCTCTCTCTGTCTCTCTCTCTCTCTCTCTCTCTCTCTCTCTCTCTCTCTCTCTCTCTCTCTCTCTCTCTCTCTCTCTCTCTCTCTCTCTCTCTCTCTCTCTCTCTCTCTCCTCTCTCTCTGTCTCTCTGTCTCTCTCTCTCTCTCTCTCTCTCCTGTCTCTCTCCCTCTCTCTCTCTCTCTCTCTCCGTCTCTCTCTCTCTCTGTCTCTCTCTCTCCTCTCTCTCTCTCCTCTCTCTCTCTCTCCTCCCTCTCTCTCCTCTCTCTCTCTGTCTCTGTCTCTGTCTCTGTCTCTGTCTCTCTCTCTCTCTCTCTCTCTCTCTCTCTCTCTCTCTCTCTCTCTCTCTCTCTCTCTCTCTCTCTCTCTCTCTGTCTCTCTCTCTCTCTTCTCTCTCTCTCTCTCTCTCTCTCTCTCTCTCTCTCTCTCTCTCTCTCTCTCTCTCTCTCTCTCTCTCTCTCTCTCCTCTCTCTCCTCTCTGTCTCTCTCCTCTCTCTCCAGGATGTGGAATGTGTGTATTCCCTACGGAGTGTTAGAGAGACTGCAACAACAGGACCCACGGATACAGCTGCTCTAGAACATTGTTCTAATGTTCTAACAGAACCCCAGAGGATACAGCTGCTCTAGAACATTGTTATGTTGTTCTAACAGAACCCCAGAGGATACAACTGCTCTAGAACATTGTCCTGTTGTTCTAACAGAACCCCAGAGGATACAGTCACTCCTAGAACAGGATTATGATATACAAGTGCTCTGAAACTGTCTCCCAGCAAGGTTAGGGATACAGACCTGTGTCCTGTGTTCCTGGACACCACTGTTCTGTTCTGTGTTCCTGGACACCTCTGTATTGTGTTCCTGGACACCACTGTTCTGTTCTGTGTTCCTGGACACCACTGTTCTGTTCTGTGTTCCTGGACACCGCTGTACTGTGTTCCTGGACACCACTGTTCTGTGTTCCTGGACACCACTGTACTGTGTTCCTGGACACCACTGTTCTGTGTTCCTGGACACCACTGTTCTGTGTTCCTGGACACCACTGTTCTGTGTTCCTGGACACCTCTGTTCTGTGTTCCTGGACACCACTGTACTGTGTTCCTGGACACCACTGTACTGTGTTCCTGGACACCACTGTACTGTGTTCCTGGACACCACTGTACTGTGTTCCTGGACACCACTGTACTGTGTTCCTGGACACCACTGTACTGTGTTCCTGGACACCACTGTACTGTGTTCCTGGACACCACTGTTCTGTGTTCCTGGACACCACCACTGTACTGTGTTCCTGGACACCACTGTTCTGTGTTCCTGGACACCACTGTTCTGTGTTCCTGGACACCACTGTTCTGTGTTCCTGGACACCACTGTACTGTGTTCCTGGACACCACTGTACTGTGTTCCTGGACACCACTGTACTGTGTTCCTGGACACCACTGTACTGTGTTCCTGGACACCACTGTACTGTGTTCCTGGACACCACTGTTCTGTGTTCCTGGACACCACTGTTCTGTGTTCCTGGACACCACTGTACTGTGTTCCTGGACACCACTGTTCTGTGTTCCTGGACACCACTGTACTGTGTTCCTGGACACCACTGTTCTGTGTTCCTGGACACCACTGTACTGTACTGTGTTCCTGGACACCACTGTAGTGTATTCCTGGACACCACTGTACTGTGTTCCTGGACACCACTGTACTGTGTTCCTGGACACCACTGTACTGTGTTCCTGGACACCACTGTACTGTGTTCCTGGACACCAGTTCTGTGTTCCTGGACACCACTGTTCTGTGTTCCTGGACACCACTGTTCTGTTCTGTGTTCCTGGACACCACTGTACTGTGTTCCTGGACACCACTGTTCTGTGTTCCTGGACACCACTGTACTGTGTTCCTGGACACCACTGTTCTGTGTTCCTGGACACCACTGTTCTGTGTTCCTGGACACCACTGTTCCTGGACACCACTGTGTTCCTGGACACCACTGTTCTGTGCTGTGTTCCTGGACACCACTGTACTGTGTTGCTGGACACCACTGTTCTGTTCTGTGTTCCTGGACACCACTGTACTGTGTTCCTGGACACCACTGTTCTGTGTTCCTGGACACCACTGTACTGTGTTCCTGGACACCACTGTACTGTGTTCCTGGACACCACTGTTCTGTGTTCCTGGACACCACTGTACTGTGTTCCTGGACACCACTGTACTGTGTTCCTGGACACCACTGTTCTGTGTTCCTGGACACCACTGTTCTGTTCTGTGTTCCTGGACACCACTGTACTGTGTTCCTGGACACCACTGTTCTGTGTTCCTGGACACCACTGTTCTGTTCTGTGTTCCTGGACACCACTGTACTGTGTTCCTGGACACCACTGTTCTGTGTTGCTGGACACCACTGTACTGTGTTCCTGGACACCACTGTACTGTGTTCCTGGACACCACTGTACTGTGTTCCTGGACACCACTGTTCTGTGTTCCTGGACACCACTGTACTGTGTTCCTGGACACCACTGTACTGTGTTCCTGGACACCACTGTTCTGTGTTCCTGGACACCACTGTTCTGTGTTCCTGGACACCACTGTACTGTGTTCCTGGACACCACTGTACTGTGTTCCTGGACACCACTGTACTGTGTTCCAGGACACCACTGTTCTGTGTTCCAGGACACCACTGTTCTGTGTTCCTGGACACCTGTACTGTACTGTGTTCCTGGACACCACTGTACTGTGTTCCAGGACACCACTGTTCTGTGTTCCAGGACACCACTGTTCTGTTCTGTGTTCCTGGACACCACTGTACTGTGTTCCTGGTTCCTGGACACCACTGTACTGTGTTCCTGGACACCACTGTACTGTGTTCCTGGACACCACTGTACTGTGTTCCTGGACACCACTGTTCTGACACCACTTCTGTGTTCCTGGACACCACTGTACTGTGTTCCTGGACACCTCTGTTCTGTGTTCCTGGACACCACTGTACTGTACTGTGTTCCTGGACACCACTGTTCTATGTTCCTGGACACCACTGTTCTGTGTTCCTGGACACCACTGTACTGTACTGTGTTCCTGGACACCACTGTTCTGTGTTCCTGGACACCACTGTACTGTGTTCCTGGACACCACTGTTCTGTGTTCCTGGACACCACTGTACTGTGTTCCTGGACACCACTGTTCTGTGTTCCTGGACACCACTGTACTGTGTTCCTGGACACCACTGTTCTGTGTTCCTGGACACCACTGTTCTGTGTTCCTGGACACCACTGTTCTGTGTTCCTGGACACCACTGTTCTGTGTTCCTGGACACCACTGTACTGTGTTCCTGGACACCACTGTTCTGTGTTCCTGGACACCACTGTTCTGTGTTCCTGGACACCACTGTACTGTGTTCCTGGACACCACTGTTCTGTGTTCCTGGACACCACTGTACTGTGTTCCAGGACACACCACTGTTCTGTTCTGTGTTCCTGGACACCACTGTGTTCCTGTGTTCCTGGTTCCTGGACACCACTGTACTGTGTTCCTGGACACCACTGTTCTGTGTTCCTGGACACCACTGTTCTGTGTTCCTGGACACCACTGTACTGTGTTCCTGGACACCACTGTACTGTGTTCCTGGACACCACTGTTCTGTGTTCCTGGACACCACTGTTCTGTTCTGTGTTCCTGGACACCACTGTACTGTGTTCCTGGACACCACTGTTCTGTGTTCCTGGACACCACTGTTCTGTGTTGGACACCACTGTTCTGTGTTCCTGGACACCACTGTTCTGTTCTGTTCCTGGACACCACTGTACTGTGTTCCTGGACACCACTGTACTGTGTTCCTGGACACCACTGTACTGTGTTCCTGGACACCACACTGGACACCACTGTTCTGTGTTCCTGGACACCCACTGTGTTCCTGGACACCACTGTTCTGTGTTCCTGGACACCACTGTTCTGTGTTCCTGGACACCACTGTACTGTTCCTGGTTACCTCCAGGACACCACTGTTCTGTGTTCCTGGACACCACTGTTCTGTGTTCCTGGACACCACTGTTCTGTGTTCCAGGACACCACTGTTCTGTGTTCCAGGACACCACTGTTCTGTGTTCCTGGACACCACTGTACTGTGTTCCTGGACACCACTGTACTGTGTTCCAGGACACCACTGTACTGTTCTGTGCTCCAGGACACCACTGTACTGTGTTCCTGGACACCACTGTTCTGTGTTCCTGGACACCACTGTTCTGTACTGACATTTGAATGTATTTGTTATGTTTTATACTGTTCTGTGTTCCTGGACACCACTGTTCTGTGTTCCTGGACACCACTGTTCTGTGTTCCTGGACACCACTGTACTGTGTTCCTGGACACCACTGTACTGTGTTCCAGGACACCACTGTACTGTTCTGTGTTCCTGGACACCACTGTACTGTGTTCCTGGACACCACTGTACTGTGTTCCTGTATTTGTTATGTTTTATACTGTTCTGTGGATTATTTCTGTACTGATCATTATATTAAGTTTGCACTGAAAAATAAAACTTGAGATGGTTAATATAGAACTGGACCAGACTACTCTACAGAACCAGAACCAGAAGAGATGGTTAATATAGAACTGGACCAGACTACTCTACAGAACCAGAACCAGAGGAGATGGTTAATATAGAACTGGACCAGACTACTCTACAGAACCAGAACCAGAGATAGACAGAGGAGATGGTTAATATAGAACTGGACCAGACTACTCTACAGAACCAGAAATAGACAGAGGAGATGGTTAATATAGAACTGGACCAGACTACTCTACAGAACCAGAACCAGAGGAGATGGTTAATATAGAACTGGACCAGACTACTCTACAGAACCAGAACCAGAGGAGATGGTTAATATAGAACTGACCAGACTACTCTACAGAACCAGAACCAGAGGAGATGGTTAATATAGAACTGGACCAGACTACTCTACAGAACCAGAACCAGAGATAGACCAGAGGAGATGGTTAATATAGAACTGGACCAGACTACTCTACAGAACCAGAACCAGAGGAGATGGTTAATATAGAACTGGACCAGACTACTCTACAGAACCAGAACCAGAGGAGATGGTTAATATAGAACTGGACCAGACTACTCTACAGAACCAGAACCAGAGATAGAAGACAGAGGAGATGGTTAATATAGAACTGGACCAGACTACTCTACAGAACCAGAACCAGAGGAGATGGTTAATATAGAACTGGACCAGACTACTCTACAGAACCAGAACCAGAGGAGATGGTTAATATAGAACTGGACCAGACTACTCTACAGAACCAGAACCAGAGGAGATGGTTAATATAGAACTGGACCAGACTACTCTACAGAACCAGAACCAGAGGAGATGGTTAATATAGAACTGGACCAGACTACTCTACAGAACCAGAACCAGAGGAGATGGTTAATATAGAACTGGACCAGACTACTCTACAGAACCAGAGATAGACAGAGGAGATGGTTAATATAGAACTGGACCCGACTACTCTACAGAACCAGTGTAATGGGTATGTTTGTCAGATACAGGTTCATGTCAGGGTTATTTCTGGCCTTACTGTTGAAACGTGTACTTCCTTATAGCAGGTTTCTGTTCCGTGTTTTCTGGCTAAAAACAGATGTATCTGTCTTCCGGTTGGAGACGACCAGATGACATTCCTCTCCGGCCTATCAGAGATCAACCTGCCGAGACAATGTTTGTTTTTTTCATGGAAGGAGTTTGTTTTGCATCAACGGTGTGGGTGGAGAGTTCATGGTGTATGTGGAGAGTTCACTGTGTGGGTGGAGAGTTCACTGTGTGGGTGGAGAGTTCACGGTGTGGGTGGAGAGTTCACTGTGTGGGCGGAGAGTTCACTGTGTGGGTGGAGAGTTCACTGTGTGGGCGGAGAGTTCACTGTGTGGGCGGTGAGTTCACTGTGTGGGCGGACTGTGTGCTGAGAGTTCACTGTGTGGGTGGAGAGTTCACTGTGTGGGCGGAGAGTTCACTGTGTGGGTGGAGAGTTCACTGTGTGGGTGGAGAGTTCACTGTGTGGGCGGAGAGTTCACTGTGTGGGTGGAGAGTTCACTGTGTGGGTGGAGAGTTCACTGTGTGGGTGGAGAGTTCACTGTGTGGGTGGAGAGTTCACTGTGTTCACGGTGTGGGTGGAGAGTTCACTGTGTGGGTGGAGAGTTCACGGTGTGGGCGGAGAGTTCACTGTGGGCGGAGAGTTCACTGTGTGGGCGGAGAGTTCACTTCCGGACCAACGGGAAGGTGGGATGAAAACCTCCGCCCTCCTGGGTGATCGAAAACAAACACGGTAATATCAGGTACAGTAGTATAATATCAGGTACAGTAGTATAATATCAGGTACAGTAGTATACTATCAGGTACAGTAGTATAATATCAGGTACAGTAGTATAACATCAGGTACAGTAGTATACTATCAGGTACAGTAGTATAATATCAGGTACAGTAGTATACTATCAGGTACAGTAGTATAATATCAGGTACAGTAGTATACTATCAGGTAGGGTAGTATAATATCAGGTACAGTAGTATAATATCAGGTACAGTAGTATAACATCAGGTACAGTAGTATAATATCAGGTACAGTAGTATACTATCAGGTATAGTAGTATAATATCAGGTACAGTAGTATAACATCAGGTACAGTAGTATAATATCAGGTACAGTAGTATACTATCAGGTACAGTAGTATAATATCAGGTACAGTAGTATAATATCAGGTACAGTAGTATAACATCAGGTACAGTAGTATAATATCAGGTACAGTAGTATAATATCAGTATCTACTGTTATACTATCAGGTACAGTAGTATACTATCAGGTACAGTAGTATAATATCAGGTACAGTAGTATACTATCAGGTACAGTAGTATAATATCAGGAACAGTAGTATAATATCAGGTACAGTAGTATAATATCAGGAACAGTAGTATAATATCAGGTACAGTAGTATAATATCAGGTACAGTAGTACAATATCAGATACAGTAGTATACTATCAGGAACAGTAGTATACTATCAGGTAGGGTAGTATAATATCAGGTACAGTAGTATAATATCAGGTACAGTAGTATAATATCAGGTACAGTAGTATACTATCAGGTAGGGTAGTATAATATCAGGTAGGGTAGTATAATATTCTGTACAGTAGTATAACATCAGGTACAGTAGTATAATATCAGGTACAGTAGTATAATATCAGGTACAGTAGTATAATATCAGGTACAGGAGTATAATATCAGTATCTACTGTTATACTATCAGGTACAGTAGTATAAATCATCAGGTACAGTAGTATAACATCAGGTACAGTAGTATAATATCAGGTACAGTAGTATAACATCAGGTACAGTAGTATAATATCAGGTACAGTAGTATACTATCAGGTACAGTAGTATAATATCAGGTACAGTAGTATAACATCAGGTACAGTAGTATACTATCAGGTACAGTAGTATAATATCAGGTACAGTAGTATACTATCAGGTACAGTAGTATAATATCAGGTACAGTAGTATACTATCAGGTACAGTAGTATAATATCAGGTACAGTAGTATAATATCAGGTACAGTAGTATAACATCAGGTACAGTAGTATAATATTAGGTACAGTAGTATAATATCAGGTAGGGTAGTATAATATCAGGTACAGTAGTATAACATCAGGTACAGTAGTATAATATCAGGTACAGTAGTATACTATCAGGTACAGTAGTATAATATCAGGTACAGTAGTATAATATCAGGTACAGTAGTATACTATCAGGTACAGTAGTATAATATCAGGTACAGTAGTATAATATCAGGTATCTATACAGTTATACTATCAGGTACAGTAGTATACTATCAGGTACAGTAGTATAATATCAGGTACAGTAGTATACTATCAGGTACAGTAGTATAATATCAGGTACAGTAGTATAATATCAGGTACAGTAGTATAATATCAGGTACAGTAGGAACAGTAGTATACTATCAGGTACAGTAGTATACTATCAGGTACAGTAGTATAATATCAGGTAGAGTAGTATACTATCAGGAACAGTAGTATACTATCAGGTAGGGTAGTATAATATCAGGTACAGTAGTATAATATCAGGTACAGTAGTATAATATCAGGTACAGTAGTATACTATCAGGTAGGGTAGTATAATATCAGGTAGGGTAGTATAATATCAGGTACAGTAGTATAATATCAGGTACAGTAGTATAACATCAGGTACAGTAGTATAATATTAGGTACAGTAGTATAATATCAGGTAGGGTAGTATAATATCAGGTACAGTACTGTATATACTATCAGGTACAGTAGTATAACATCAGGTACAGTAGTATAATATTAGGTACAGTAGTATAATATCAGGTACAGTAGTATAATATCAGGTACAGGAGTATAATATCAGTAGTATCAGTAGTTATACTATCAGGTACAGTAGTATAACATCAGGTACAGTAGTATAATATCAGGTACAGTAGTATAATATCAGGTACAGTAGTATAATATCAGGTACAGTAGTATAATATCAGGTACAGTAGTGTAATATCAGGTACAGTAGTATAACATCAGGTACAGTAGTATATATCAGGTACAGTAGTATAATATCAGGTACAGTAGTATAACATCAGGTACAGTAGTATAATATCAGGTACAGTAGTATAATATCAGGTACAGTAGTATAATATCAGGTATCACTGTTATACTATCAGGTACAGTAGTATAATATCAGGTACAGTAGTATACAGTAGTATAATATCAGGTACAGTAGTATAATATCAGTACTGTTATACTATCAGGTACAGTAGTATACAGTAGTATAATATCAGGTACAGTAGTATAAGTATCAGGAACAGTAGTATAATATCAGGTACAGTAGTATAATATCAGGTACAGTAGTATAATATCAGGTACAGTAGTATAATATCAGGTACAGTAGTACAATATCAGGTACAGTAGTATAACTATCAGGTACAGTAGTATACTATCAGGTACAGTAGTATAATATCAGGTACAGTAGTATAATATCAGGTACAGTAGTATAATATCAGGTACAGTAGTATACTATCAGGTACAGTAGTATAATATCAGGTACAGTAGTATAATATCAGGTACAGTAGTATAATATCAGGTACAGTAGTAGTATAATATCAGGTACAGTAGTATAATATCAGGTACAGTAGTATAATATCAGGTATCTACTGTTATACTATCAGGTACAGTAGTATAACATCAGGTACAGTAGTATAATATCAGGTACAGTAGTATACTATCAGGTACAGTAGTATAATATCAGGTACAGTAGTATAACATCAGGTACAGTAGTATAATATCAGGTACAGTAGTATAATATCAGGTACAGTAGTATAATATCAGGTACAGGAGTATAATATCAGTATCTACTGTTATACTATCAGGTACAGTAGTATAACATCAGGTACAGTAGTATAATATCAGGTAGGGTAGTATACTATCAGGTACAGTAGTATAATATCAGGTACAGTAGTATAATATCAGGTACAGTAGTATAATATCAGGTACAGTAGTATACTATCAGGTACAGTAGTATACTATCAGGTACAGTAGTATAACATCAGGTACAGTAGTATAATATCAGGTACAGTAGTATAATATCAGGTACAGTAGTATAACATCAGGTACACTAGTTATACTATCAGGTACAGTAGTATAATATCAGGTACAGTAGTATACTATCAGGTACAGTAGTATACTATCAGGTACAGTAGTATACTATCAGGTACAGTAGTATAATATCAGGTACAGTAGTATAATATCAGGTACAGTAGTATAACATCAGGTACAGTAGTATAATATCAGGTACAGTAGTATAACATCAGGTACAGTAGTATACTATCAGGTACAGTAGTATAATATCAGTATCTACTGTTATACTATCAGGTACAGTAGTATAATATCAGGTACAGTAGTATAATATCAGGTACAGTAGTATACTATCAGGTACAGTAGTATAATATCAGGTACAGTAGTATAATATCAGTACCTACTGTTATACTATCAGGTACAGTAGTATAATATCAGGTACAGTAGTATACTATCAGGAACAGTAGTATAATATCAGGTACAGTAGTATAATATCAGGAACAGTAGTATAATATCAGGCACAGTAGTATAACATCAGGTACAGTAGTATAACATCAGGTACAGTAGTCAGGTACAGTAGTATATCAGGTACAGTAGTATAATATAATAATATAATAACAATAATATACTATTTAGCAGGCTTTTATCAAAGCGACTTACAGTCAGTATGCAACATTCTACATGGGTGGTCCCGGGTAGAATACTACCCTCAGGTACATGCTCTACCAACTCAGGTACACAGGACCACAATATCAGGTACAGTAGTATACTATCAGGTACAGTAGTATACTATCAGGTACAGTAGTATAATATCAGGTACAGTAGTATAATATCAGGTACAGTAGTATAACTATCAGGTACAGTAGTATACTATCAGGTACAGTAGTATAATATCAGGTACAGTAGTATAATATCAGGTACAGGAGTATAACATCAGTATCTACTGTTATACTATCAGGTACAGTAGTATAATATCAGGTACAGTAGTATAATATCAGGTACAGTAGTATACTATCAGTATCTACTGTTATACTATCAGGTACAGTAGTATAATATCAGGTACAGTAGTATAATATTAGTATCTACTGTTATGCTATCAGGTACAGTAGTATAATATCAGTTACAGTAGTGTAATATCAGGTACAGGAGTATACTATCAGTTACAGTAGTATAATATCAGGTACAGTAGTATACTATCAGGTACAGTAGTATAATATCAGTATCTACTGTTATACTATCAGGTACAGTAGTATAATATCAGGTACAGTAGTATACTATCAGTATCTACTGTTATACTATCAGGTACAGTAGTGTAATATCAGGTACAGTAGTATAATATTAGTATCTACTGTTATACTATCAGGTACAGTAGTATAATATCAGGTACAGTAGTATACTATCAGTATCTGCTGTTATACTATCAGGTACAGTAGTGTAATATCAGGTACAGTAGTATAATATCAGGTACAGTAGTATACTATCAGGTACAGTAGTATAATATCAGGTACAGTAGTATACTATCAGGTACAGTAGTATAATATTAGGTACAGTAGTATAATATCAGTATCTACTGTTATACTATCAGGTACAGTAGTATAATATCAGGTACAGTAGTATAATATCAGGTACAGTAGTATAATATCAGGTACAGTAGTATAATATCAGTATCTACTGTTATAATATCAGGTACAGTAGTATACTATCAGGTACAGAGTATAATATCAGGTACAGTAGTATAATATCAGGTACAGTAGTATACTATCAGGTACAGTAGTATACTATCAGGTACAGTAGTATAATATCAGGTACAGTAGTATACTATCAGGTACAGTAGTATAATATCAGGTACAGTAGTATAATACCAGTATGTACTGTTATACTATCAGGTACAGTAGTATAATATCAGGTACAGTAGTATAATATCAGTATCTACTGTTATACTATCAGGTACAGTAGTATACTATCAGGTACAGTAGTATAATATCAGGTACAGTAGTATACTATCAGTATCTACTGTTATACTATCAGGTACAGTAGTATAATATCAGGTACAGTAGTATAATATCAGGTACAGTAGTATAATATCAGGTACAGTAGTATAATATCAGTATCTACAGTTATACTATCAGGTACAGTAGTATAATATCAGGTACAGTAGTGTAATATCAGGTACAGTAGTATAATATCAGGTACAGTAGTATAATATCAGGTACAGTAGTATAATATCAGGTACAGTAGTATAA
The DNA here is from genome assembly GCF_021184085.1 of Oncorhynchus gorbuscha. Classification (NCBI taxonomy): domain Eukaryota; kingdom Metazoa; phylum Chordata; class Actinopteri; order Salmoniformes; family Salmonidae; genus Oncorhynchus; species Oncorhynchus gorbuscha. The sequence goes on along the minus strand of NW_025745792.1, from coordinate 116,663 downwards.
TATCAGGTACAGTAGTATAATATCAGGTACAGTAGTATAATATCAGGTACAGTAGTATAATATCAGGTACAGGAGTATACTATCAGTTACAGTAGTATAATATCAGGTACAGGAGTATACTATCAGGTACAGTAGTATAATATCAGGTACAGTAGTATACTATCAGGTACAGTAGTATAATATCAGTATCTACTGTTATACTATCAGGTACAGTAGTATAATATCAGGTACAGTAGTATACTATCAGTATCTACTGTTATACTATCAGGTACAGTAGTATAATATCAGGTACAGTAGTATAATATTAGTATCTACTGTTATACTATCAGGTACAGTAGTATAATATCAGGTACAGTAGTATACTATCAGGTATCTGCTGTTATACTATCAGGTACAGTAGGTAATATCAGTAGTATAATATCAGGTACAGTAGTATACTATCAGGTACAGTAGTATAATATCAGGTACAGTAGTATACTATCAGGTACAGTAGTATAATATCAGGTACATGACTGTAAGTCGCTTTGGTATAATATCAGGCAGTAGTATATTATTAGGTACATTAGTATATTATCAGGTACAGTAGTATAATATCAGGTACAGTAGTATAATATCAGTATCTACTGTTATACTATCAGGTACAGTAGTATAATATCAGGTACAGTAGTATAATATCAGGTACAGTAGTATACTATCAGGTACAGTAGTATAATATCAGGTACAGTAGTATACTATCAGGTACAGTAGTATAATATCAGGTACAGTAGTATAATATCAGTATGTAGTATACTATCAGGTACAGTAGTATAATATCAGGTACAGTAGTATAATATCAGTATCAGTAGTTATAATATCAGGTACAGTAGTATACTATCAGGTACAGTAGTATAATATCAGGTACAGTAGTATACTATCAGTATCTGCTGTTATACTATCAGGTACAGTAGTATACTATCAGGTACAGTAGTATAATATCAGGTACAGTAGTATACTATCAGGAACAGTAGTATAATATCAGTAACTGTTATCATCAGGTACAGTAGTATAATATCAGTATAATATCAGGTACAGTAGTATAATATCAGGTACAGTAGTATAATATCAGGTACAGTAGTATAATATCAGGTACAGTAGTATACTATCAGGTACAGTAGTATAATATCAGGTACAGTAGTATAATATCAGGTACAGTAGTATAATATCAGGTACAGTAGTATAATATCAGGTACAGTAGTATACTATCAGGTACAGTAGTATAATATCAGGTACAGTAGTATAATATCAGGTACAGTAGTATAATATCAGTATCTACTGTTATACTATCAGGTACAGTAGTATAATATCAGGTACAGTAGTATAATATCAGGTACAGTAGTATACTATCAGGTACAGTAGTATAATATCAGTATCTACTGTATATATCATAATATAATAATAATAATAATATAATATAATAATAATATGGTACAGTAGTATAATATCAGTATCTACTGTTATAATAATATAATAATAATAATAATAATATAATATAATAATATCAGGTACAATAGTATAATATCAGGTACAGTAGTATAATATCAGGAACAGTAGTCAGGTACAGAGTATAATATCAGGTACAGTAGTATAATATCAGGTACAGTAGTATAATATCAGGTACAGTAGTATAATATCAGGTACAGTAGTATAATATCAGTATCTACTGTTATACTATCAGGTACAGTAGTATAACATCAGGTACAGTAGTATAACATCAGTATCTACTGTTATACTATCAGGTACAGTAGTATACTATCAGGTACAGTAGTATAATATCAGGTACAGTAGTATAATATCAGGTACAGTAGTATAATATCAGGTACAGTAGTATATATACAGTAGTATACTATCAGGTACAGTAGTATAATATCAGGTACAGTGGTATAACATCATTATCTATTGTTATACTATCAGGTAGAGTAGTATAATATCAGGTACAGTAGTATAACATCAGTATCTACTGTTATAATATCAGGTACAGTAGTATAATATCAGGTACAGTAGTATAATATCAGGTACAGTAGTATACTATCAGGTACAGTAGTATAATATCAGGTACAGTAGTATACTATCAGGTACAGTAGTATAATATCAGGTACAGTAGTATAATATCAGGTACAGTAGTATAATATCAGGAACAGTAGTATAATATCAGGTACAGTAGTATAATATCAGGTACATCTACTGTTATACTATCAGGTACAGTAGTATAACATCAGGTACAGTAGTATAACATCAGTAACTACTGTAGTATAACATCATCAGGTACAGTAGTATACTATCAGGTACAGTAGTATAATATCAGGTACAGTAGTATAATATCAGGTACAGTAGTATAATATCAGGAACAGTAGTATAATATCAGGTACAGTAGTATACTATCAGGTACAGTAGTATAATATCAGGTACAGTAGTATAATATCAGGTATCTATTGTTATACTATCAGGTACAGTAGTATAATATCAGGTACAGTAGTATAATATCAGTATCTAGTAGTATAATATCAGGTACATAGTATAATATCAGGTACAGTAGTATAATATCAGGTACAGTAGTATACTATCAGGTACAGTAGTATAATATCAGGTACAGTAGTATAATATCAGGTACAGTAGTATAATATCAGGTACACTGTTATAATATCAGGTACAGTATAATATCAGGAACAGTAGTATAATATCAGGTACAGTAGTATAATAAGGGTACTACTGTTATACTATCAGGTACAGTAGTATAATATCAGGTACAGTAGTATAATATCAGGAACAGTAGTATAATATTACAGTAGTATACTATCAGGTACAGTAGTATAATATCAGGTACAGTAGTATAATATCAGGTACAGTAGTATAATATCAGTACTACTGTTATAATATCAGGTACAGTAGTATACCTATCAGGTACAGTACCCCATAATATCAGGTACAGTAGTATAATATCAGTATCTACTGTTATACTATCAGGTACAGTAGTATAATATCAGGTACAGTAGTATAATATCAGGTACAGTAGTATAATATCAGGTACAGTAGTATAATATCAGGTACAGTAGTATACTATCAGGTACAGTAGTATAATATCAGTATCTACTGTTATACTATCAGGTACAGTAGTATAATATCAGGTACAGTAGTATAATATCAGGTACAGTAGTATAATATCAGGTACAGTAGTATAACATCAGGTACAGTAGTATAATATCAGGTACATTAGTATAATAGCAGGTACAGTAGTATAATATCAGGTACAGTAGTATACTATCAGGTACAGTAGTATAATATCAGGTACAGTAGTATACTATCAGGAACAGTAGTACAATATTCAAGCGAGGGTTGCCTTCCAGAGAGACATCAGACATTGTAACATTCTCGCTTTAACGGAAACATGTCTCTCTCGGGAGATGTTGTCGGAATTGGTTCAGCCACCGGGCTTCTCCCTGCATCGCGCCGACAGAGATAAACCCCTCTCTGGGAAGAGGAAGTGCGGAGATGTATGCTTCATGATTAATGACTCATGGTGTAATCATAACAACATACAGGAACTCAAGTCCTTCTGTTCGACCCGACCTAGAATTCCTTACAATCAAATGTCGGCCATTCTACCTACCAAAGAGAATACTTGTCAGTTCTAGTCACAGCTCAAGCGAACACCAAGACCACTGGACTCTATGTAACCTGGAAACTAAATATCTGGAGGCTGCATTTATTGTTGCTGGGGATTTTAAAATGACATACCCAAATCTAACTGCCTGTAACTCAGGCCCTGAAGCAAGGATATACATATTCTTGGTACCATTTGAAAGGAAACACTTTGAATTTTGTGTAAATGTGAAATGAATGTAGTAGAATATAACACAATAAATCTTGTAAAAGATAAAACAAAGATCTTTGAAATGCAAGATGTATTATTCCAGCCCAGGTGCAATTTAGATTTTGTACCACTAGATGGCAGCAGTGTATGTGCAAAGTGTTAGACTGATCCAATGAACCATTGTATTTGTCTTCAAGATTTTGTATCAAGACTGCCCAAATGTGCCTAATTGGTTTATTAATAACTTTTCATGTTAAAAACTGTGCACTCTCTTCAAACATGGCGAGTACATACAGTGTCTTTGGGAAAGTATTCAGACCCCTTGACTTGTTCCACATTTTGTTACGTTACAGCCTTACTCTAAAACGGATAAAAAAATACCCTCAGTCTACGCACAATACCCCATAAAGACAAAGCAAAAAAACAGGTTTATAGAAATGTTTGCAAATTTATTAAAAATAGAAAAACCCCAAAATATCACATTTACATAAGTATTCAGACCCTTTACTCAGTACTTTGTTGAAGCACCTTTTGGCAGCGATTACAGCCTCTAGTCTTCTTGGGTTTGACGCTACAAGCTTGGCACACCTGTATTTGGGGAGTTTCTCCCATTCTTCTCTGCAGATCCTCTCAAGCTCTGTCTGGTTGGATGGGAGTGTCGCTGCACATCTATTTCCAGGTCTCTCCAGAGATGTTAAATTGGGTTCAAGTCCGGGCTCTGGCTGGGCCACTCAAGGACATTCAGAGACTTGTCCAGAAGCCATTCCTGCATTGTCTTGGGTGTGTGCTTAGGGTCATTGTCTTGTTGGAAGGTGAACCTTCGCCCCAGTCTGAGGTCCTGAACGCTCTGGAACAGGTTTTCATCAAGGATCTCTGTTCTTTGCTCCGTTCATCTTTCCTCGATCCTGACTAGTCTCCCAGTCCCTGCCGCTGAAAATCCCCACAGCATGATGCTGCCACCACCATGCTTCACAGTAGGGATGGTGCCAGGTTTCTTCCAGATGTGACGCTTGGCATTCAGGACAAGTTCAATCTTGGTTTCATCAGACCAGAGAATCTTGTTTCTCATGGTCTGAGAGTTCTTTAGGTACCTTTTTGGCAAACTAGCGGGTTGTCATGTGCCTTTTACTGAGGAGTGGCTTTCGTCTGGCCACTCTACCATAAAGGCCTGATTGGTGGAGTGCTGCGGACAGCTCTAGGAAGAGTCTTGGTGGTTCCAAACCTCTTCCATTTGAGACTGATATAGGCCACTGTGTTCTTGGGGACCTTCAATGCTGCAGAAATGTTTTGGAACCCTTCCCCAGATCTGTGCCTCGACACAATCCTGTCTCGGATCTCTACGGACAATTCCTTCAACCTCATGGCTTGGTTTTTTGTCTCTGACATGCACTGTCAACTATGGGACCTTATATAGACAGATGTGTACCTTTCCAAGTCATATCCAATCAATTGAATTTACCACAGGTGGACTCCAATCATGTTGTAGAAACATCTCAAGGATGATCAACGTAAATTCAAAAAAAAAAAAATCATTATTGGATATTGTGATGTCATTATGGGGTATTGTGATGTCATTATGGGGTATTGTGATGTCATTATGGTGTATTGTGATGTCATTATGGTGTATTGTGATGTCATTATGGGATATTGTGATGTCATTATGGTGTATTGTGATGTCATTATGGTGTATTGTGATGTCATTATGGGGTACTGTGATGTCATTATGGGGTATTGTGATGTCATTATGGGGTATTGTGATGTCATTATGGGGTATTGTGATGTCATTATGGTGTATTGTGATGTCATTATGGGATATTGTGATGTCATTATGGGGTATTGTGATGTCATTATGGGTACTGTCCAGTTGTAGAAACATCTCAAGGATGATCTATGGAAACAGGAAGCACCTGAGCTCATTTTCGAGTCTATTTATTATTTTTTAATACATTTGCAAACATTTCTAAAAACCTGTTTTCGCTTTGTTATTATTGGGTATTGTGTCTAGATCGATGACAATTTGTATTTATTTAATCCAAAAATGTGGAATGAGTCGAGGGCTATTATGAATACTTTCTGAATGCTCTGTACTCTATAGAGGGAGTATTGAGGAAGTTCTGAATGCTCTGTTCTCTATAGAGGGAGTATAGAGGAAGTTCTGAATGCTCTGTACTCTATAGAGGGAGTATTGTGGAAGTTCTGAATGCTCTGTACTCTATAGAGGGAGTATTGAGGAAGTTCTGAATGCTCTGTACTCTATAGAGGGAGTATTGTGGAAGTTCTGAATGCTCTGTACTCTATAGAGGGAGTATTGAGGAAGTTCTGAATGCTCTGTACTCTATAGAGGGAGTATTGAGGAAGTTCTGAATGCTCTGTTCTCTATAGAGGGAGTATTGAGGAAGTTCTGAATGCTCTGTACTCTATAGAGGAGTATTGTGGAAGTTCTGAATGCTCTGTACTCTATAGAGGGAGTATTGAGGAAGTTCTGAATGCTCTGTACTCTATAGAGGGAGTATTGAGGAAGTTCTGAATGCTCTGTACTCTATAGAGGGAGTATAGAGGAAGTTCTGAATGCTCTGTACTCTATAGAGGGAGTATTGTGGAAGTTCTGAATGCTCTGTTCTCTATAGAGGGAGTATAGAGGCTGTTCTGAATGCTCTGTTCTCTATAGAGGGAGTATTGAGGAAGTTCTGAATGCTCTGTACTCTATAGAGGGAGTATAGAGGCCGTTCTGAATGCTCTGTTCTCTAGAGGAGTATTGAGGAAGTTCTGAATGCTCTGTTCTCTATAGAGGGAGTATAGAGGCCAGTTCTGAATGCTCTGTTCTCTATAGAGGGAGTATTGAGGAAGTTCTGAATGCTCTGTTCTCTATAGAGGGAGTATAGAGGCCGTTCTGAATGCTCTGTACTCTATAGAGGAGTATAGATGTTCTGAATGCTCTGTACTCTATAGAGGAGTATAGAGGCTGTTCTGAATGCTCTGTACTCTATAGAGGATATAGAGGCTGTTCTGAATGCTCTGTACTCTATAGAGGATGTTCTGAATGCTCTGTACTCTATAGAGGAGTATTGTGGAGGTTCTGAATGTTGTGTACTCTATAGAGGAGTATTGTGGAAGTTCTGAATGCTCTGTACTCTATAGAGGGAGTATTGTGGAAGTTCTGAATGCTCTGTACTCTATAGAGGAGTATTGTGGAAGTTCTGAATGCTCTGTACTCTATAGAGGGAGTATTGTGGAAGTTCTGAATGCTCTGTACTCTATAGAGGAGTATTGAGGAAGTTCTGAATGCTCTGTACTCTATAGAGGGAGTATAGAGGCCGTTCTGAATGCTCTGTACTCTATAGAGGGAGTATAGAGGCTGTTCTGAATGCTCTGTACTCTATAGAGGGAGTATAGAGGCTGTTCTGAATGCTCTGTACTCTATAGAGGATGTTCTGAATGCTCTGTACTCTATAGAGGGAGTATTGTGGAGGTTCTGAATGCTCTGTACTCTATAGAGGAAGTTCTGAATGCTCTGTACTCTATAGAGGGAGTATTGAGGAAGTTCTGAATGCTCTGTACTCTATAGAGGGAGTATTGTGGAAGTTCTGAATGCTCTGTACTCTATAGAGGGAGTATTGTGGAAGTTCTGAATGCTCTGTACTCTATAGAGGAGTTCTATTTTGGAAGTTCTGAATGCTCTGTACTCTATAGAGGGAGTATTGTGGAAGTTCTGAATGCTCTGTACTCTATAGAGGGAGTATTGTGGAAGTTCTGAATGCTCTGTACTCTATAGAGGAGTATTGTGGAAGTTCTGAATGCTCTGTACTCTATAGAGGGAGTATTATTGAGAAGTTCTGAATGCTCTGTACTCTATAGAGGGATTAGATTGTGGAAGTTCTGAATGCTCTGTACTCTATAGAGGAGTATTGTGGAAGTTCTGAATGCTCTGTACTCTATAGAGAGGAGTATTGAGGAAGTTCTGAATGCTCTGTACTCTATAGAGGGAGTATTGTGGAAGTTCTGAATGCTCTGTACTCTATAGAGGGAGTATTGTGGAAGTTCTGAATGCTCTGTACTCTATAGAGGAGGAAGTATCTGTACTCTGAGAGGGGAAGTTCTGAATGCTCTGTACTATAGAGTATTGTGGAAGGAGTATTGTGGAAGTTCTGAATGCTCTGTACTCTATAGAGGAGTATTGTGGAAGTTCTGAATGCTCTGTACTCTATAGAGGGAGTATTGTGGAAGTTCTGAATGCTCTGTACTCTATAGAGGGAGTATTGAGGAAGTTCTGAATGCTCTGTACTCTATAGAGGGAGTATTGAGGAAGTTCTGAATGCTCTGTACTCTATAGAGGGAGTATTGAGGAAGTTCTGAATGCTCTGTACTCTATAGAGGAGTATAGAGGCTGTTCTGAATGCTCTGTTCTCTATAGAGGGAGTATTGAGGAAGTTCTGAATGCTCTGTACTCTATAGAGGGAGTATTGTGGAAGTTCTGAATGCTCTGTACTCTATAGAGGGAGTATTGAGAAGTTCTGAATGCTCTGTTCTCTATAGAGGAGTATTGAGGAAGTTCTGAATGCTCTGTTCTCTATAGAGGAGTATTGTACAGTTCTGAATGCTCTGTACTCTATAGAGGAGTATTGTGGAAGTTCTGAATGCTCTGTTCTCTATAGAGGGAGTATAGAGGCCGTTCTGAATGCTCTGTTCTCTATAGAGGGAGTATTGTGGAAGTTCTGAATGCTCTGTACTCTATAGAGGGAGTATTGTGGAAGTTCTGAATGCTCTGTTCTCTATAGAGGAGTATAGAGGCCGTTCTGAATGCTCTGTTCTCTATAGAGGGAGTATTGTGGAAGTTCTGAATGCTCTGTACTCTATAGAGGAGTATTGTGGAAGTTCTGAATGCTCTGTACTCTATAGAGGATGTTCTGAATGCTCTGTACTCTATAGAGGAAGTTCTGAATGCTCTGTACTCTATAGAGGGAGTATTGAGGAAGTTCTGAATGCTCTGTTCTCTATAGAGGAGTATAGAGGAAGTTCTGAATGCTCTGTACTCTATAGAGGGAGTATAGAGGCTGTTCTGAATGCTCTGTACTCTATAGAGGAGTATTGAGGAAGTTCTGAATGCTCTGTTCTCTATAGAGGGAGTATTGTGGAAGTTCTGAATGCTCTGTACTCTATAGAGGATGTTCTGAATGCTCTGTACTCTATAGAGGAAGTTCTGAATGCTCTGTACTCTATAGAGGAAGTTCTGAATGCTCTGTACTCTATAGAGGGAGTATTGAGGAAGTTCTGAATGCTCTGTACTCTATAGAGGATGTTCTGAATGCTCTGTACTCTATAGAGGCTGTTCTGAATGCTCTGTTCTCTATAGAGGGTATAGAGGCTGTTCTGAATGCTCTGTTCTCTATAGAGGAGTATTGTGGAAGTTCTGAATGCTCTGTTCTCTATAGAGGAGTATAGAGGCTGTTCTGAATGCTCTGTTCTCTATAGAGGGAGTATTGAGGAAGTTCTGAATGCTCTGTACTCTATAGAGGGAGTATAGAGGCCGTTCTGAATGCTCTGTTCTCTATAGAGGGAGTATTGAGGAAGTTCTGAATGCTCTGTTCTCTATAGAGGGAGTATAGAGGCCGTTCTGAATGCTCTGTTCTCTATAGAGGAGTATTGAGGAAGTTCTGAATGCTCTGTTCTCTATAGAGGAGTATAGAGGCCGTTCTGAATGCTCTGTACTCTATAGAGGAGTATAGAGGCTGTTCTGAATGCTCTGTACTCTATAGAGGGAGTATAGAGGCTGTTCTGAATGCTCTGTACTCTATAGAGGGAGTATAGAGGCTGTTCTGAATGCTCTGTACTCTATAGAGGATGTTCTGAATGATCTGTACTCTATAGAGGAGTATTGTGGAGGTTCTGAATGTTGTGTACTCTATAGAGGGAGTATTGTGGAAGTTCTGAATGCTCTGTACTCTATAGAGGAGTATTGTGGAAGTTCTGAATGCTCTGCTCTATAGAGGGAGTATTGTGGAAGTTCTGAATGCTCTGTACTCTATAGAGGAGTATTGTGGAAGTTCTGAATGCTCTGTACTCTATAGAGGGAGTATTGAGGAAGTTCTGAATGCTCTGTTCTCTATAGAGGAGTATAGAGGCCATTCTGAATGCTCTGTACTCTATAGAGAGTATAGAGGCTGTTCTGAATGCTCTGTACTCTATAGAGGGAGTATAGAGGCTGTTCTGAATGCTCTGTACTCTATAGAGGATGTTCTGAATGCTCTGTACTCTATAGAGGGAGTATTGTGGAGGTTCTGAATGCTCTGTACTCTATAGAGGAGTATTGTGGAAGTTCTGAATGCTCTGTACTCTATAGAGGGAGTATTGTGGAAGTTCTGAATGCTCTGTACTCTATAGAGGGAGTATTGTGGAAGTTCTGAATGCTCTGTACTCTATAGAGGAGTATTGTGGAAGTTCTGAATGCTCTGTACTCTATAGGGAGTATTTTGGAAGTTCTGAATGCTCTGTACTCTATAGAGGAGTATTGTGGAAGTTCTGAATGCTCTGTACTCTATAGAGGGAGTATTGTGGAAGTTCTGAATGCTCTGTACTCTATAGAGGGAGTATTGTGGAAGTTCTGAATGCTCTGTACTCTATAGAGGAGTATTGTGGAAGTTCTGAATGCTCTGTACTCTATAGAGGGATTATTGTGGAAGTTCTGAATGCTCTGTACTCTATAGAGGGAGTATTGTGGAAGTTCTGAATGCTCTGTACTCTATAGAGGGGAGTATTGTGGAAGTTCTGAATGCTCTGTACTCTATAGAGGGAGTATTGTGGAAGTTCTGAATGCTCTGTACTCTATAGAGGGAGTATTGTGGAAGTTCTGAATGCTCTGTACTCTATAGAGGGAGTATTGTGGAAGTTCTGAATGCTCTGTACTCTAGAGAGGGAGTATTGTGGAAGTTCTGAATGCTCTGTACTCTATAGAGGGAGTATTGTGGAAGTTCTGAATGCTCTGTACTCTATAGAGGGAGTATTGTGGAAGTTCTGAATGCTCTGTACTCTATAGAGGGAGTATTGAGGAAGTTCTGAATGCTCTGTTCTCTATAGAGGGAGTATAGAGGCTGTTCTCTGTACTCTATAGAGGGAGTATTGTGGAAGTTCTGAATGCTCTGTTCTCTATAGAGGAGTATTGTGGAAGTTCTGAATGCTCTGTACTCTATAGAGGAGTATTGAGGAAGTTCTGAATACTCTGTTCTCTATAGAGGGAGTATTGAGGAAGTTCTGAATGCTCTGTACTCTAGAGAGGGAGTATTGTGGAAGTTCTGAATGCTCTGTACTCTATAGAGGAGTATTGTGGAAGTTCTGAATGCTCTGTACTCTATAGAGGAGTATTGAGGAAGTTCTGAATGCTCTGTTCTCTATAGAGGGAGTATAGAGGCTGTTCAGAATGCTCTGTACTCTATAGAGGGAGTATTGTGGAAGTTCTGAATGCTCTGTACTCTATAGGAGGGAGTATTGTGGAAGTTCTGAATGCTCTGTACTCTGAGGAAGTTCTGAATGCTCTGTACTCTATAGAGGGAGTATTGAGGAAGTTCTGAATGCTCTGTACTCTATAGAGGGAGTATTGAGGAAGTTCTGAATGCTCTGTACTCTATAGAGGGAGTATTGAGGAAGTTCTGAATGCTCTGTACTCTATAGAGGGAGTATTGAGGAAGTTCGGAATGCTCTGTACTTTCTATAGAGGAGTATTGAGGAAGTTCTGAATGCTCTGTACTCTATAGAGGAGTATAGAGGCTGTTCTGAATGCTCTGTACTCTATAGAGGGAGTATTGAGGAAGTTCTGAATGCTCTGTACTCTATAGAGGGAGTATTGAGGAAGTTCTGAATGCTCTGTACTCTATAGAGGGAGAGAGGCTGTTCTGAATGCTCTGTTCTCTATAGAGGGAGTATTGAGGAAGTTCTGAATGCTCTGTACTCTATAGAGGGAGTATTGTGGAAGTTCTGAATGCTCTGTACTCTATAGAGGGAGTATTGAGGAAGTTCTGAATGCTCTGTTCTCTATAGAGGGAGTATAGAGGCCGTTCTGAATGCTCTGTTCTCTATAGAGGGAGTATTGTGGAAGTTCTGAATGCTCTGTACTCTATAGAGGGAGTATTGTGGAAGTTCTGAATGCTCTGTTCTCTATAGAGGGAGTATAGAGGCCGTTCTGAATGCTCTGTTCTCTATAGAGGGAGTATTGTGGAAGTTCTGAATGCTCTGTCTCTAGAGGAGTATTGTGGAAGTTCTGAATGCTCTGTTCTCTATAGAGGAGTATAGAGGCCGTTCTGAATGCTCTGTTCTCTATAGAGGGAGTATTGTGGAAGTTCTGAATGCTCTGTACTCTATAGAGGGAGTATTGTGAAGTTCTGAATGCTCTGTACTCTATAGAGGATGTTCTGAATGCTCTGTACTCTATAGAGGAAGTTCTGAATGCTCTGTACTCTATAGAGGGAGTATTGAGGAAGTTCTGAATGCTCTGTTCTCTATAGAGGGAGTATAGAGGAAGTTCTGAATGCTCTGTACTCTATAGAGGAGTATAGAGGCTGTTCTGAATGCTCTGTACTCTATAGAGGGAGTATTGAGGAAGTTCTGAATGCTCTGTTCTCTATAGAGGGAGTATTGTGGAAGTTCTGAATGCTCTGTACTCTATAGAGGATGTTCTGAATGCTCTGTACTCTATAGAGGAAGTTATGAATGCTCTGTACTCTATAGAGGAAGTTCTGAATGCTCTGTACTCTATAGAGGGAGTATTGAGGAAGTTCTGAATGCTCTGTACTCTATAGAGGATGTTCTGAATGCTCTGTACTCTATAGAGGCTGTTCTGAATGCTCTGTTCTCTATAGAGGGAGTATAGAGGCTGTTCTGAATGCTCTGTACTCTATAGAGGGAGTATAGAGGCTGTTCTGAATGCTCTGTTCTCTATAGAGGAGTATAGAGGCTGTTCTGAATGCTCTGTTCTCTATAGAGGATGCTCTGCTCTGTTCTCTATAGAGGATGTTCTGAATGCTCTGTACTCTATAGAGGATGTTCTGAATGCTCTGTACTCTATAGAGGGAGTATTGAGGAAGTTCTGAATGCTCTGTACTCTATAGAGGGAGTATTGTGGAAGTTCTGAATGCTCTGTACTCTATAGAGGGAGTATTGTGGAAGTTCTGAATGCTCTGTACTCTATAGAGGGAGTATTGTGGAAGTTCTGAATGCTCTGTACTCTATAGAGGAGTATTGAGGAAGTTCTGAATGCTCTGTACTCTATAGAGGGAGTATTGTGGAAGTTCTGAATGCTCTGTTCTCTATAGAGGGATTATTGAGGAAGTTCTGAATGCTCTGTACTCTATAGAGGGAGTATTGAGGAAGTTCTGAATGCTCTGTACTCTATAGAGGGAGTATAGAGGCTGTTCTGAATGCTCTGTACTCTATAGAGGGAGTATTGTGGAAGTTCTGAATGCTCTGTACTCTATAGAGGAGTATTGTGAAGTTCTGAATGCTATAGAGGAGTATTGAGAAGTTCTGAATGCTCTAGAGGGAGTATTGATGAAGTTCTGAATGCTCTGTACTCTATAGAGGGAGTATTGTGGAAGTTCTGAATGCTCTGTACTCTATAGAGGGAGTATTGTGGAAGTTCTGAATGCTCTGTACTCTATAGAGGGAGTATGTGGAAGGAATGCTCTGTTCTATAGAGGGAGTATAGAGGCTGTTCTGAATGCTCTGTACTCTATAGAGGGAGTATAGAGGCTGTTCTGAATGCTCTGTACTCTATAGAGGGAGTATTGTGGAAGTTCTGAATGCTCTGTACTCTATAGAGGGAGTATTGTGGAAGTTCTGAATGCTCTGTACTCTATAGAGGGAGTATTGTGGAGGTTCTGAATGCTCTGTACTCTATAGAGGGAGTATTGAGGAGGTTCTGAATGCTCTGTACTCTATAGAGGGAGTATTGAGGAAGTTCTGAATGCTCTGTACTCTATAGAGGGAGTATTGAGGAAGTTCTGAATGCTCTGTACTCTATAGAGGGAGTATTGAGGAAGTTCTGAATGCTCTGTACTCTATAGAGGGAGTATTGAGGAAGTTCTGAATGCTCTGTACTCTATAGAGGGAGTATTGAGGAAGTTCTGAATGCTCTGTACTCTATAGAGGGAGTATAGAGGCTGTTCTGAATGCTCTGTACTCTATAGAGGGAGTATTGAGGAAGTTCTGAATGCTCTGTACTCTATAGAGGGAGTATTGAGGAAGTTCTGAATGCTCTGTACTCTATAGAGGGAGTATAGAGGCTGTTCTGAATGCTCTGTTCTCTATAGAGGGAGTATTGAGGAAGTTCTGAATGCTCTGTACTCTATAGAGGGAGTATTGTGGAAGTTCTGAATGCTCTGTACTCTATAGAGGAGTATTGAGGAAGTTCTGAATGCTCTGTTCTCTATAGAGGAGTATAGAGGCCGTTCTGAATGCTCTGTTCTCTATAGAGGGAGTATTGTGGAAGTTCTGAATGCTCTGTACTCTATAGAGGGAGTATTGTGGAAGTTCTGAATGCTCTGTTCTCTATAGAGGAGTATAGAGGCCGTTCTGAATGCTCTGTTCTCTATAGAGGAGTATTGTGGAAGTTCTGAATGCTCTGTACTCTATAGAGGGAGTATTGTGGAAGTTCTGAATGCTCTGTTCTCTATAGAGGGAGTATAGAGGAAGTTCTGAATGCTCTGTTCTCTATAGAGGAGTATTGTGGAAGTTCTGAATGCTCTGTACTCTATAGAGGGAGTATTGTGGAAGTTCTGAATGCTCTGTACTCTATAGAGGATGTTCTGAATGCTCTGTACTCTATAGAGGATGTTCTGAATGCTCTGTACTCTATAGAGGGAGTATTGAGGAAGTTCTGAATGCTCTGTACTCTATAGAGGGAGTATAGAGGAAGTTCTGAATGCTCTGTACTCTATAGAGGGAGTATAGAGGCTGTTCTGAATGCTCTGTACTCTATAGAGGAGTATTGAGGAAGTTCTGAATGCTCTGTTACTCTATAGAGGGAGTATTGTGGAAGTTCTGAATGCTCTGTACTCTATAGAGGATGTTCTGAATGCTCTGTACTCTATAGAGGAAGTTCTGAATGCTCTGTACTCTATAGAAGTTCTGAATGCTCTGTACTCTATAGAGGAGTATTGAGGAAGTTCTGAATGCTCTGTACTCTATAGAGGATGTTCTGAATGCTCTGTACTCTATAGAGGCTGTTCTGAATGCTCTGTTCTCTATAGAGGAGTATAGAGGCTGTTCTGAATGCTCTGTACTCTATAGAGGAGTATAGAGGCTGTTCTGAATGCTCTGTTCTCTATAGAGGGAGTATAGAGGCTGTTCTGAATGCTCTGTTCTCTATAGAGGATGTTCTGAATGCTCTGTTCTCTATAGAGGATGTTCTGAATGCTCTGTACTCTATAGAGGATGTTCTGAATGCTCTGTACTCTATAGAGGGAGTATTGAGGAAGTTCTGAATGCTCTGTACTCTATAGAGGGAGTATTGTGGAAGTTCTGAATGCTCTGTACTCTATAGAGGGAGTATTGTGGAAGTTCTGAATGCTCTGTACTCTATAGAGGGAGTATTGTGGAAGTTCTGAATGCTCTGTACTCTATAGAGGGAGTATTGAGGAAGTTCTGAATGCTCTGTACTCTATAGAGGGAGTATTGTGGAGGTTCTGAATGCTCTGTACTCTATAGAGGAAGGAGTATTGAGGAAGTTCTGAATGCTCTGTACTCTATAGAGGGAGTATTGAGGAAGTTCTGAATGCTCTGTACTCTATAGAGGGAGTATTGAGGAAGTTCTGAATGCTCTGTACTCTATAGAGGGAGTATTGAGGAAGTTCTGAATGCTCTGTACTCTATAGAGGGAGTATTGAGGAAGTTCTGAATGCTCTGTACTCTATAGAGGAGTATTGAGGAAGTTCTGAATGCTCTGTACTCTATAGAGGAGTATAGAGGCTGTTCTGAATGCTCTGTACTCTATAGAGGAGTATTGTGGAAGTTCTGAATGCTCTGTACTCTATAGAGGGAGTATTGAGGAAGTTCTGAATGCTCTGTACTCTATAGAGGAGTATAGAGGCTGTTCTGAATGCTCTGTTCTCTATAGAGGAGTATTGAGGAAGTTCTGAATGCTCTGTACTCTATAGAGGGAGTATTGTGGAAGTTCTGAATGCTCTGTACTCTATAGAGGGAGTATTGAGGAAGTTCTGAATGCTCTGTTCTCTATAGAGGAGTATAGAGGCTGTTCTGAATGCTCTGTTCTCTATAGAGGAGTATTGAGGAAGTTCTGAATGCTCTGTACTCTATAGAGGAGTATTGTGGAAGTTCTGAATGCTCTGTTCTCTATAGAGGAGTATAGAGGCCGTTCTGAATGCTCTGTTCTCTATAGAGGGAGTATTGTGGAAGTTCTGAATGCTCTGTACTCTATAGAGGGAGTATTGTGGAAGTTCTGAATGCTCTGTTCTCTATAGAGGGAGTATAGAGGAAGTTCTGAATGCTCTGTTCTCTATAGAGGAGTATTGTGGAAGTTCTGAATGCTCTGTACTCTATAGAGGGGAGTATTGTGGAAGTTCTGAATGCTCTGTACTCTATAGAGGATGTTCTGAATGCTCTGTACTCTATAGAGGGAAGTTCTGAATGCTCTGTACTCTATAGAGGGAGTATTGAGGAAGTTCTGAATGCTCTGTTCTCTATAGAGGGAGTATAGAGGAAGTTCTGAATGCTCTGTACTCTATAGAGGAGTATAGAGGCTGTTCTGAATGCTCTGTACTCTATAGAGGAGTATTGAGGAAGTTCTGAATGCTCTGTTCTCTATAGAGGAGTATTGTGGAAGTTCTGAATGCTCTGTACTCTATAGAGGATGTTCTGAATGCTCTGTACTCTATAGAGGAAGTTCTGAATGCTCTGTACTCTATAGGAAGTTCTGAATGCTCTGTACTCTATAGAGGAGTATTGAGGAAGTTCTGAATGCTCTGTACTCTATAGAGATGTTCTGAATGCTCTGTACTCTATAGAGGATGTTCTGAATGCTCTGTTCTCTATAGAGGGAGTATAGAGGCTGTTCTGAATGCTCTGTACTCTATAGAGGGAGTATAGAGGCTGTTCTGAATGCTCTGTCTCTATAGAGGGAGTATAGAGGCTGTTCTGAATGCTCTGTACTCTATAGAGGATGTTCTGAATGCTCTGTACTCTATAGAGGATGTTCTGAATGCTCTGTACTCTATATTGAGGATGTTCTGAATGCTCTGTACTCTATAGAGGGAGTATTGAGGAAGTTCTGAATGCTCTGTACTCTATAGAGGGAGTATTGTGGAAGTTCTGAATGCTCTGTACTCTATAGAGGGAGTATTGTGGAAGTTCTGAATGCTCTGTACTCTATAGAGGAGTATTGTGGAAGTTCTGAATGCTCTGTACTCTATAGAGGGAGTATTGAGGAAGTTCTGAATGCTCTGTACTCTATAGAGGGAGTATTGAGGAAGTTCTGAATGCTCTGTACTCTATAGAGGGATTATTGAGGAAGTTCTGAATGCTCTGTACTCTATAGAGGAGTATTGAGGAAGTTCTGAATGCTCTGTACTCTATAGAGGGAGTATTGAGGCTGTTCTGAATGCTCTGTACTCTATAGAGGGAGTATTGTGGAAGTTCTGAATGCTCTGTACTCTATAGAGGAGTATTGTGGAAGTTCTGAATGCTCTGTACTCTATAGAGGGAGTATTGTGGAAGTTCTGAATGCTCTGTACTCTATAGAGGAGTATTGAGGAAGTTCTGAATGCTCTGTACTCTATAGAGGAGTATTGTGGAAGTTATGAATGCTCTGATGTACTCTATAGAGGGATGCTCTGCTCTATAGGGAGTATTGTATTGAGGAAGTTCTGAATGCTCTGTTCTCTATAGAGGGAGTATTGAGGAAGTTCTGAATGCTCTGTACTCTATAGAGGGAGTATAGAGGCTGTTCTGAATGCTCTGTACTCTATAGAGGGAGTATAGAGGCTGTTCTGAATGCTCTGTACTCTATAGAGGGAGTATTGTGGAAGTTCTGAATGCTCTGTACTCTATAGAGGATGTTCTGAATGCTCTGTACTCTATAGAGGGAGTATTGAGGATGTTCTGAATGCTCTGTACTCTATAGTAGGAAGTTCTGAATGCTCTGACTCTATAGAGGGAGTATAGAAAGTTCTGAATGCTCTGTACTCTATAGAGGAGTATTGAGGAAGTTCTGAATGCTCTGTACTCTATAGAGGAGTATTGTGGAAGTTCTGAATGCTCTGTTACTCTATAGAGGGAGTATAGAGGCTGTTCTGAATGCTCTGTACTCTATAGAGGGAGTATAGATGTTCTGAATGCTCTGTACTCTATAGAGGAGTAGTCACTCTATGAGGCTGTTCTGAATGCTCTGTACTCTATAGAGGAGTATGGAGATGTTCTGAATGCTCTGTACTCTATAGAGGGAGTATTGTGGAGGTTCTGAATGCTCTGTTCTCTATAGAGGGAGTATTGTGGAAGTTCTGAATGCTCTGTACTCTATAGAGGAGTATTGTGGAAGTTCTGAATGCTCTGTACTCTATAGAGGAGTATTGTTCTGAATGCTCTGTCTCTGTTCTGAATGCTCTGTACTGAATGCTCTATATAGGGAGTATTGTGGAAGTTCTGAATGCTCTGTTCTCTATAGGGAGGAGGCTGTTCTGAAGTTCTCTATAGAGGTGTTCTGAATGCTCTGTACTCTATAGAGGATGTTCTGAATGCTCTGTACTCTATAGAGGGAGTATAGAGGATGTTCTGAATGCTCTGTACTCTATAGAGGATGTTCTGAATGCTCTGTACTCTATAGAGGGAGTATTGAGGAAGTTCTGAATGCTCTGTACTCTATAGAGGGAGTATTAGGTCACCTCTGAATACCTGTTCTGAATGCTCTGTTCTCTATAGAGGGAGTATTGAGGAGGATTGAAAAGAGCTCTTGATTTGCATACAGTTTAATCAGCTTGTTGTGTAACAGCTCTTGCTTTTGACTCTTTTAGCCAACGCTAGGTCACCTCTGATATGACTCTTTTAGCCAACGCTAGGTCACCTCTGATATGACTCTTTTAGCCAACGCTAGGTCACCTCCTGTCACCTCTGATATGACTCTTTTAGCCAACGCTAGGTCACCTCTGATATGACTCTTTTAGCCAACGCTAGGTCACCTCTGATGTTTACCTGTTCTGATATGACTCTTTTAGCCAACGCTAGGTCACCTCTGATATGACTCTTTTAGCCAACGCTAGGTCACCTCTGATATGACTCTTTTAGCCAACGCTAGGTCACCTCTGATATGACTCTTTTAGCCAACGCTAGGTCACCTCTGATATGACTCTTTTAGCCAACGCTAGGTCACCTCTGATATGACTCTTTTAGCCAACGCTAGGTCACCTCTGATATGACTCTTTTAGCCAACGCTAGGTCACCTCTGATGTTTACCTGTTCTGATATGACTCTTTTAGCCAATGCTAGGTCACCTCTGATGAGTCACCTGTTCTGGGATGACTCTTTTAGCCAACGCTAGGTCACCTCTGATGAGTCACCTGTTCTGGGATGACTCTTTTAGCCAACGCTAGGTCACCTCTGATGTTTACCTGTTCTGATATGACTCTTTTAGCCAACGCTAGGTCACCTCTGATGAGTCACCTGTTCTGATATGGATGACTGATATGACTCTTTTAGCCAACGCTAGGTCACCTCTGATGAGTCACCTGTTCTGATATGACTCTTTTAGCCAACGCTAGGTCACCTCTGATATGACTCTTTTAGCCAACGCTAGGTCACCTCTGATGTCTACCTGTTCTGATATGACTCTTTTAGCCAACGCTAGGTCACCTCTGATATGACTCTTTTAGCCTGTCACCTCTGATATGACTCTGATTTAGCCATGACGCTAGGTCACCTCTGATATGACTCTTTTAGCCAACGCTAGGTCACCTCTGATATGACTGTTTTTAGCCAACTCTAGGTCACCTCTGATGAGTCACCTGTTCTGATATGACTCTTTTTAGGTCACCTCTGATACTTTTAGCAACGCTAAGGTCAGGTCACATTCTGATATGACTCTTTTCACCTAGGTCTCTGATATGACTCTTTTAGCCAACGCTAGGTCACCTCTGATGAGTCACCTGTCCTCATACAGTCGTACTCCTATACAACTCCAGTCCTTTAATACAGGACTCCAGTCCTATAATATCAGTATCTACTGTTATAATATCAGTATCTACTGTTATAATATCAGGTACAGTAGTATAATAAAGTTCTGAATGCTCTGTACTCTATAGAGGGAGTATTGAGGAAGGACTCCAGTCCGTCCATAGACAGAGTTACATCTCCCCCTAGTGGATCAAAGCAGACAGTGCATCACATTCAGAATATTACGCGATAATAACTCGGGCTTGTCTTTAAAAAAGTAGAATGACATTGTATTGTTCCAGGACGACATATATTTACCAGACGTGATCTCAGGTGTAGTGAGATGCTTGTGTTTCTAGTTCCAACAGTGCAGTAAAATAATAAACACAAATCCCCCACCCCCCAAAAAAATGTTTAAGAAATATCAGAAAGAACGAACGTCAGAGTCCGGGAATATAAATATAGTTACACTGTATGTACACAATGGTGTTTATAGACAGTATGTGAATAGAGAAGGTGTGGACAGCAGTAGTTATATAGGATGAACCATGACTAGAATATAAATATAGTTACACTGTATGTACACAATGGTGTTTATAGACAGTATGTGAATAGAGAAGGTGTGGACAGCAGTAGTTATATATGATGAACCATGACTAGAATACAGTATATACATATGAAGTGGACAGCAGTAGTTATATAGGATGAACCATGACTAGAATACAGTATATACATATGAAGTGGACAGCAGTAGTTATATAGGATGAACCATGACTAGAATACAGTATATACATATGAATATGGACAACAGTAGTTATATAGGATGAACATGACTAGAATACAGTTATATGAAGTGGACAGCTGAGTTCATTGAAGACCTTCTAGATGGTAGAGTAGTGAACAGGCTGGGGCACGGGGAGGGGGGCACGTGGGGGCTGAGTCATACATACAGGAGACCTACAGCTGTACATAGGACATCTATAGAAAGAGGTCTTCCTCAACTTGTTAATTGAAAACGATTTAGAAAAAAAGGTTGACAGAAACTCATGTTCATCCACTCATCGATGGTTTATTAAATATGCATTGGAATATGAACCACTGTATGAATGCTTATAGCTTCTTATAACACATCATAGCTCCTTATAACACATCATAGCTCCTTATAACACATCATAGCTCCTTATAACACGTCATAGCTGCTTATAGCTCCTTATAACACATCATAGCTCATTATAACACATCATAGCTCCTTATAACACGTCATAGCTCCTTATAACACATCATAGCTCCTTATAACACATCATAGCTCCTTATAACACATCATAGCTCCTTATATCACGTCATAGCTCCTTATAACACGTTATAACACATCATAGCTCCTTATAACACATCATAGCTCCTTATAACACATCATAGGTCCTTATAACACATCATAGCTCCTTATAACACATTATAACACATCATAGCTCCTTATAACATGTTATATGCACTATTGTAAAGTGACTGTTCCACTGGATGTCATAAGGTGAATGCACCAATTTGTAAGTCGCTCTGGATAAGAGCGTCTGCTAAATGACTTAAATGTAAATGTAAATAACACATCATAGCTCCTTATAACACGTTATAACACATCATAGCTCCTTATAACACATCATAGCTCCTTATAACACGTTATAACACATCATAGCTCCTTATAACACATCATAGCTCCTTATAACACGTTATAACACATCATAGCTCCTTATAACACATCATAGCTCCTTATAACACATCATAGCTCCTTATAACACATCATAGCTCCTTATAACACATCATAGCTCCTTATAACACGTTATAACACATCATAGCTCCTTATAACACGTTATAACACATCATAGCTCCTTATAACACGTTATAACACATCATAGCTCCTTATAACACGTTATAACACATCATAGCTCCTTATAACACGTTATAACACATCATAGCTCCTTATAATACATCATAGCTCCTTATAACACATCATAGCTCCTTATAACACGTTATAACACATCATAGCTCCTTATAACACGTTATAACACATCATAGCTCCTTATAACACGTTATAACACATCATAGCTCCTTATAACACGTTATAACACATCATAGCTCCTTATAACGTTATAACATCATAGCTCCTTATAAACATCATAGTTATAACACATCATAGCTCCTTATAACACGTTATAACACATCATAGCTCCTTATAACACGTTATAACACATCATAGCTCCTTAAAACACATTATAACACATCATAGCTCCTTATAACACGTTATAACACATCATAGCTCCTTATAACCTATATATCATACTTATAACACGTTATAACACATCATAGCTCCTTATAACACATTATAACACATCATAGCTCCTTATAACACGTTATAACACATCATATAACACATCATAGCTCCTTATAACACGTTATAACACATCATAGCTCCTTATAACACGTTATAACACATCATAGCTCCTTAAAACATGTTATAACACATCATAGCTTCTTATAACATGTCTTGATGTGGGATGTCTTGATGATGATGATGAAGAGGATGTGAAGGCTGGTGCTGGGGGTGGGATGTCTTAATGATGATGATGATGAAGAGGATGTGAAGGCTGGTGCTGGGGGATGTCTTAATGATGATGATGAAGAGGATGTGAAGGCTGGTGCTGGGGGTGGGATGTCATAATGATGATGATGATGAAGAGGATGTGAAGGCTGGTGCTGGGGGGATGTCTTCATGATGATGATGAAGAGGATGTGAAGGCTGGTGCTGGGGGGATGTCTTGATGATGATGATGAAGAGGATGTGAAGGCTGGTGCTGGGGGGATGTCTTAATGATGATGATGAAGAGGATGTGAAGGCTGGTGCTGGGGGTGGGATGTCTTATGATGATGATGATGAAGAGGATGTGAAGGCTGGTGCTGGGGGGGGATGTCTTGATGATGATGATGAAGAGGATGTGAAGGCTGGTGCTGGGGGCGGATGTCTTAATGATGATGATGAGGATGATGTGAAGGCTGGTTCTGGGGGATGTCATAATGATGATGATGAAGAGGATGTGAAGGCTGGTGCTGGGGGATGTCTTCATGATGATGATGAAGAGGATGTGAAGGCTGGTGCTGGGATGTCTTAATGATGATGATGAAGAAGATGTGAAGGCTGGTGCTGGGGTGGGATGTCATAATGATGATGATGAAGATGATGTGAAGGCTGGTGCTGGGGGGGGATGTCTTCATGATGATGATGAAGATGATGTGAAGGCTGGGGTGTCTTGATGATGAAGAGGGTGTAAGATGTCCTCCTGACCTCTCTACTGTCAGCTGATGTGCACTGCTGAAACGCTTTGGTTTAAAATGGCTGCCATGCGTGGTGGTTGGGGTGGGGGGGTGTATGGCATCAGAGGTCTATTGCCGTAAAGGCCCCAGGATGCCCCCCACCCCCAGGTGGGTGTTACTGCTATCTACAGGTGGTTGGGGTGGGGGGGGGTGTTACTGCTATCTACAGGTGGTTGGGGTGGGGGGGGTGTTACTGGGGTGGTTGGGGTGGGGGGGTGTTACTGCCATCTACAGGTGGTTGGGGTGGGTGGGGGGTGTTACTGCTATCTACAGGTGGTTGGGGTGGGGGGGTGTTACTGCTATCTACAGGTGGTTGGGGTGGGGGGTGTTACTGCTATCTACAGGTGGTTGGGGTGGGGGGTGTTACTGCTATCTACAGGTGGTTGGGGTGGGGGGGTGTTACTGCTATCTACAGGTGGTTGGGGTGGGGGGTGTTACTGCTATCTACAGGTGGTTGGGGTGGGGGGGTGTTACTGCTATCTACAGGTGGTTGGGGTGGGGGGTGTTACTGCTATCTACAGGTGGTTGGGGGGTGGGGGGGGTGTTACTGCTATCTACAGGTGGTTGGGGTGGGGGGGGGTGTTACTGCTATCTACAGGTGGTTGGGGTGGGGGGTGGTGTTACTGCTATCTACAGGTGGTTGGGGTGGGGGGGGGGTGTTACTGCTATCTACAGGTGGTTGGGGTGGGGGTGTTAATGCTATCTACAGGTGGTTGGGGTGGGGTGGGGGTGTTACTGCTATCTACAGGTGGTTGGGGGGTGTTACTGCTATCTACAGGTGGTTGGGGTGGGGGGGGGTGTTACTGCTATCTACAGGTGGTTGGGGTGGGGGGGGGTGTTACTGCTATCTACAGGTGGTTGGGGGGGGGGGGGTGTTACTGCTATCTATAGGTGGTTGGGGGGGGGGTGTTACTGCTATCTACAGGTGGTTGGGGTGGGGGGGGGTGTTACTGCTATCTACAGGTGGTTGGGGTGGGGGGTGTTACTGCTATCTATAGGTGGTTGGGGTGGGGGGGGTGTTACTGCTATCTATAGGTGGTTGGGGTGGGGGGTGTTACTGCTATCTATAGGTGGTTGGGGGGGGGGGTGTTACTGCTATCTATAGGTGGTTGGGGTGGGGGGGGGGTGTTACTGCTATCTATAGGTGGTTGGGGTGGGGGGTGTTACTGCTATCTATAGGTGGTTGGGGTGGGGGGGGGGGTGTTACTGCTATCTATAGGTGGTTTGGGGGGCTATCTATAGGTGGTTGGGGTGGGGGGGGGTGTTACTGCTATCTACAGGTGGTTGGGGTGGGGGGTGTTACTGCTATCTACAGGTGGTTGGGGTGGGGGGTGTTACTGCTATCTAGGTGGTTGGGGTGGGGGGGTGTTACTGCTATCTATAGGTGGTTGGGGTGGGGGGGGGGTGTTACTGCTATCTATAGGTGGTTGGGGTGGGGGGGGGTGTTACTGCTATCTACAGGTGGTTGGGGTGGGGGGGGGTGTTACTGCTATCTACAGGTGGTTGGGGTGGGGGGTGTTACTGCTATCTACAGGTGGTTGGGGTGGGGGGGTGTTACTGCTAACTACAGGTGGTTGGGGTGGGGGGGTGTTACTGCTATCTATAGGTGGTTGGGGTGGGGGGGTGTTACTGCTAACTACAGGTGGTTGGGGTGGGGGGGTGTTACTGCTATCTACAGGTGGTTGGGGTGGGGGGGTGTTACTGCTATCTATAGGTGGTTGGGGTGGGGGGGGGTGTTACTGCTATCTACAGGTGGTTGGGGTGGGGGGGTGTTACTGCTATCTACAGGTGGTTGGGGTGAGACTCCCCCCACCCCATTATAGACCTCTCCCTTTGAGAGAGTCAAGAGTCAGAGCAGAGCAAGGTGAAGCTGCCTCTAGAGTCTACAGGCACCGATCTAAAGGTCACTTCCTGCCCCCCCCCCCCCCCTTGGTGGATGGGACGCTGATCCTAGATCTGAACTAAACACGAGTCACCTGTGTTTGTTCACACCCGTCACAGTGGCCAAGATGAACGACGAGAGACGAGACAGGTAGGAGGAAGGAGGAGGAGGAGGAAGGGGAGGAGGACCGCACCACAATCTGTCTAATGTCTTTCATACCACACATAATATATGCCATTTAGCAGACGCTTTTATCCAAAGCGACTTACAGTCATGTGTGCATACATTCTACATATGGGTGGTCCCGGGAATCGAACCCACTACGCTGGCGTTACAAGCGCCATGCTCTACCAACTGAGCTACAGAAGGACCACCACACATCTCTTAATAACACAACAAACACTTCTCCAGTCCACACCTCCTGAGGGGTACGATACAAAAGCAGGATCAGCGAACTAAACCAGAGATAACTGCTGTTTCCTGGTTGTTTAAAACAGTCTTTAAAAAAAACATTTGATAACATTCCCAGAAGTGTAGAAGAACCTGAAGCAGGTTGACTGATCCTAGGTCAGTTCTCTAGGGTCAGAGTTAGTAAACACTACAGTCCTGTCAGGTTGACTGATCCTAGGTCAGTTCTCTAGGGTCAGAGTTAGTAAACACTACAGTCCTGTCAGGTTGACTGATCCTAGGTCAGTTCTCTAGGGTCAGAGTTAGTAAACACTACAGTCCTGTCAGGTTGACTGATCCTAGATCAGTTCTCTAGGGTCAGAGTTAGTGTGACGTCCCCTGATCACTCAATGTTCTGCTTGTTGATTGGCCAGTTGGCCAGTTCTGCTTGTTGATTGGCCAGTCACAGGTCTGCTTGTTGATTGGCCAGTCACAGTCCTGCTTGTTGATTGGCCAGTCACAGTCCTGCTTGTTGATTGGCCAGTCACAGTCCTGCTTGTTGATTGGCCAGTCACAGGTCTGCTTGTTAATTGGCCAGTCACAGGTCTGCTTGTTGATTAGCCAGTTGGACAGTTCTGCTTGTTGATTGGCCAGTCACAGTCCTGCTTGTTGATTGGCCACAGTTACACAGGTCTGCTTGTTGATTGGCCAGTCACAGTCCTGCTTGTTGATTGGACACAGTTAGACAGTTCTGGTAGTTGATTGGCCAGTTAGACAGGTCTGCTTGTTGATTGACCAGTCACAGTCCTGCTTGTTGATTGGACACAGTTGACAGGTCTGCTTGTTGATTGGCCACAGTTAGACAGGTCTGCTTGTTGATTGGCCACAGTTAGACAGGTCTGCTTGTTGATTGGCCACAGTTAGACAGGTCTGCTTGTTGATTGGCCAGTTACAGACAGTTTTTGACAGGTAACTCTGCTGTGAATTGTTCTGTCTGTTGGTTCTGACTCTCTCCAGTATCTGGTCTTGAGCCTTGACAACCTGTGGAGAAGACAAGGGCCACATGTTAGAGATGGCCACAGTTAGAATAGTCTGTATTTACTATAGGACTGTAGGTTAAAGTACGTATCAATGTATTTACTATAGGACTGTAGGTTAAAGTACAGGTCAATGTATTTACTATAGGACTGTAGGTTAAAATGTGTTACTATAGGACTGTAGGTTGAAAGTACGTATCAATGTATTTACTATAGGACTGTAGGTTAAAGTAGTATCAATGTATTTACTATAGGACTGTAGGTTAAAGTATGTGTTACTATATTTACTATAGGACTGTAGGTTAAAGTACAGGTCAATGTATTTACTATAGGACTGTAGGTTAAAGTATGTGTTAATATATTTACTATAGGACTGTAGGTTAAAGTATGTGTTACTATATTTACTATAGGACTGTAGGTTAAAGAGTTCTGTATTTACTATAGGACTGTAGGTTAAAGTATGTATCAATGTATTTACTATAGGACTGTAGGTTAAAGTATGTTTACTATAGGACTGTAGGTTAAAGTATGTGTTACTATATTTACTATAGGACTGTAGGTTAAAGTATATCAATGTATTTACTATAGGACTGTAGGTTAAAACCTGTATCAATGTATTTACTATAGGACTGTAGGTTAAAGTATGTATTTACTATAGGACTGTAGGTTAAAGTATGTGTTACTATATTTACTATAGGACTGTAGGTTAAAGTACGTATCAATGTATTTACTATAGGACTGTAGGTTAAAGTATGTGTTACTATAGGACTGTAGGTTAAAGTATGTGTTACTATATTTACTATAGGACTGTAGGTTAAAGTATGTGTTACTATATTTACTATAGGACTGTAGGTTAAAGTATGTGTTACTATATTGACTGTAGGTTAAAGTATGTTTTACTATATTTACTATAGGACTGTAGGTTAAAGTATGTGTTACTATATTTACTATAGGACTGTAGGTTAAAGTATGTGTTACTATAGGACTGTAGGTTAAAGTATGTGTTACTATAGGACTGTAGGTTAAAGTATGTGTTACTATATTTACTATAGGACTGTAGGTTAAAGTATGTGTTACTATATTTACTATAGGACTGTAGGTTAAAGTTACTATATTTACTATAGGACTGTAGGTTAAAGTATGTGTTACTATATTTACTATAGGACTGTAGGTTAAAGTATGTGTTAATATATTTACTATAGGACTGTAGGTTAAAGTATGTATTACTGTATTTACTATAGGACTGTAGGTTAAAGTATGTGTTACTATATTTACTATAGGACTGTAGGTTAAAGTATGTGTTAATATATTTACTATAGGACTGTAGGTTAAAGTATGTGTTACTATATTTACTATAGGACTGTAGGTTAAAGTATGTGTTAATATATTTACTATAGGACTGTAGGTTAAAGTATGTGTTACTATATTTACTATAGGACTGTAGGTTAAAGTATGTATTACTGTATTTACTATAGGACTGTAGGTTAAAGTATGTATAGGACTGTAGGTTAAAGTATGTTACTATATTTACTATAGGACTGTAGGTTAAAGTATGTGTTACTATATTTACTATAGGACTGTAGGTTAAAGTATGTGTTACTATATTTACTATAGGACTGTAGGTTAAAGTATGTGTTAATGTATTTACTATAGGACTGTAGGTTAAAGTATGTGTTAATATATTTACTATACATTGTGGGTCCTACAACACAGAGGATAGTCAGGGACGTTACAGGGTTGAGATGAGGGCCCAACCTAATTCAAACCAAATTCACCCCCATTCTGGCATTCCCCCCCCCTGGCATCACCCCCATTCTGGCATCCCCCCTGGCATCACCCCCACCCCTGGTATCACCCCCATTCTGGCATCACCCACACCCCTGGCATCACCCACACCCCTGGCATCACCCCCATTCTGGCATCCCCCCCCTGGCATCACCCACCTCTCTGGCATCACCCCCATTCTGGCATCCCCCTGGCATCACCCCCACCCCTGGTATCACCCCCATTCTGGCATCACCCACACCCCTGGCATCACCCACCCCTGGCATCACCACCTCTCTGGCATCACCCCCATTCTGGCACCCCCCCCTGGTATCACCCCCATTCTGGCATCCCCCCCCTGGTATCACCCCCATTCTGGCATCCCCCCTGGCATCACCCCCACCACTGGCATCACTGCAGCAGCAAACTGTCATCCTATCACCATTATCATTCTATCCCTCCTTACTTTTTCATCCCGCAGCCAATGTTGCTCCAAGGCAAGACAAATATCCTCCTCCTGGAGTTCCCAGTATCAGTCTCTCCCATCATCATCATCATCATCATCATTATCATCATCATCACCACCACCACAGGCCGATAGGAGTCCAGTTCACCCCGGGGAGCATGCCGGTGCAGCCTCTCTGCCTCTCTAGCCTTGGGCCTCAGCTCACTCCAGGTACCTCTCGAAAACATCGAGTTCTGTGTCCGTGTCGTAAGGGACAGAGGCCGGGTCGGATAGTACCCCTAGGTCCACCAGCGCCTGGTCCATATCTTCCGGTAGAAACACTATCCCCACATTCAGGACGATGTATTCCATTAGAAAGGCATAGTAGAGGATCAAAACGTTCACAAAAAACAGGCCCAGGTAAAACATACAGGGAAGTTCGTTGAGCAGCGATTCCAACGAATCTAGTCGAGCATAAGTTTTGAGTGTCATAGAAAACTAAACCGGGAAAGTTTAGCTCAGCCAGTTATGTTGACAAGGAGCAGGATAAAGGACAGTGTCATTGCTCGGAGACGAACAGTAACATGGACAGTGTATTTGGAGGGTCCATTTCGGCGGAGACAGCAATGATTTGTCCTGAAATGCAAGCTTTTGCAATAGCACACAGCTATCAAGCGATAGACATTAGTTAGGAGGATACACGAAATAACCTATAACAACAAACAAAACAAAAAAGCCAGTTCAGCTCGACACCGCTAGTTCATGTAAACACAGTGTTAACTCGATGCATTCTTGATATTCTCTGAGAAGGTCGAAGGAGAAAAAACTGTTGCGTTATTTGCAACATGTCTGCCCTGGTTAACTATTATTATACAGGAATATGTTCTATCGATGGAAATAAATTCGATAATCCAGACCTCCTGTTACATTTTCATGTCAACATTTCCGCTAACTGCATCAAAACAGTCCGACCTTACGGTCAAAACAGTACAGATACGTCTATTTAGCTTAAGCATCTGATTGGTTCATTATAGAATTACCGTCCTGTGAATGGTCAACTGAGACATCGATCACACTGATCCCGCCTTTTCATCGGTTTTGACGTTTGTTGCGTTTTACGTTGATGGCTCCTCGCATTAGTATGTGATTGGCTGCTGTGTTCATCGTTGTAGGATGAAGACCAATCAATGTCCCCGAATTGTTGGAAGAAAAAAAAAACTGTTCGATTTTTTCCCCCCCAAAACACTATTGGGATTTGTAGTTTTTTGTAACTGTCATTTTAATGAAATTATGTTACCGGAACACAACAAAAAAACTACATGTCCCAAACTCCCCGGCACTAAACCAGTTACGTAAACGCGTTATTCCTCACAAGCTTTACGTTCGGGTATGTCCCCTTCTCGCTTAGTTAGCCACAGCTATTTGGTTAGCTAGATATTTTGTTAGCTATACATATATATTGGACACCTTGTACAGGATATATGTACGTGATGGGATTGATATAACAGGCAAAAAAAACCTAAGCTAGTATCAACATCTTTTTTTTTTTTAAAGTGCAATTATGTTCGGTCGGTCAAGGAGTTGGGGAGGAGGACAGGGAAAACAAAAAATATTCATTCCCTGGACCATCTCAAGTAAGTAACTAGCATAATTGCTAAGGTTACCCAGCTGTAGGGGGTGTATTCATTACGCTCGTTCTGTTACAAAACGTTACTTAAAACGGTAGCGACATTAAAAGGAACGGGGAGGAGGAACCTATCTGAATTTAAATGGATACGTTTCTGTTTAAACGCAACTGTTTGGTCGAATTCGCCAGCTAAACGCCGATTGTTTACTAAGCTAACGTTAACATGGTTAGCATACCGAGCTAATCCACTTAGCGTGTACTGTAAAACCAAATTGCGTTAGTTAATCTAACGTTGCTGTTGTTTCCTTGTCACAACTGTGTGAACAATGTCAGATGTATATGACTGCTACGAAACGTTAGCTAGTTAGCTAGCTAGCTACATGATGGGTGTCATTATAACAGCTAGATATACTAACATTAGCTAGCTAGCTACATGATGGGTGTCATTATAACAGCTAGATATACTAACATTAGCTAACTAGCTAACTACATGATGGGTGTCATTATAACAGCTAGATATACTAACATTAGCTAACTAGCTAACTACATGATGGGTGTCATTATAACAGCTAGATATACTAACATTAGCTAGCTAGCTACATGATGGGTGTCATTATAACAGCTAGATATACTAACATTAGCTAACTAGCTAACTACATGATGGGTGTCATTATAACAGCTAGATATACTAACATTAGCTAACTAGCTAACTACATGATGGGTGTCATTATAACAGCTAGATATACTAACATTAGCTAGCTAGCTACATGATGGGTGTCATTATAACAGCTAGATATACTAACATTAGCTAGCTAGCTACATGATGGGTGTCATTATAACAGCTAGATATACTAACATTAGCTAACTAGCTAACTACATGATGGGTGTCATTATAACAGCTAGATATACTAACATTAGCTAACTAGCTACATGATGGGTGTCATTATAACAGCTAGATATACTAACATTAGCTAGCTAGCTACATGATGGGTGTCATTATAACAGCTAGATATACTAACATTAGCTAGCTAGCTACATGATGGGTGTCATTATAGATAACATTAGTATATCTAGCTAACATTCAACTACATGATGGGTGTCATTACTAGATAACATTAGTATATCTAGCTGTTATCAACTACATGATGGGTGTCATTACTAGATAACATTAGTATATCTAGCTGTTATCAACTACATGATGGGTGTCATTACTAGATAACATTAGTATATCTAGCTGTTATCAGCTACATGATGGGTGTCATTACTAGATAACATTAGTATATCTAGCTGATATCAACTACATGATGGGTGTATTACTTGATGACAGCTAGATATACTAACGTTAGCTAGTTAGCTAACTACATGATGGGTGTCATTATAACAGCTAGATATACTAACTACATGATGGGTGTCATTATAACAGCCAGATATACTAACGTTAGCTAGCTACATGATGGGTGTCATTATAACAGCTAGATATACTAACATTAGCTAACTAGCTAACTACATGATGGGTGTCATTATAACAGCTAGATATACTAATGTGATGGGTGTCATTATAACAGCTAGATATACTAACTACATGATGGGTGTCATTATAACAGCCAGATATACTAACATTAGCTAACTACATGATGGGTGTCATTACAACGGCTAAATATACTAACTACATGATGGGTGTCATTATAACAGCTAGATATACTAACATTAGCTAGCTAACTACATGATGGGTGTCATTACTTGATGACAGCTAGATATACTAACATTAGCTAGCTAACTACATGATGGGTGTCATTACTAGATAACATTAGTATATCTAGCTGTTATCAGCTACATGATGGGTGTCATTACTAGCTAACATTAGTATATCTAGCTGTTATCAACTACATGATGGGTGTCATTACTAGATAACATTAGTATATCTAGCTGTTATCAACTACATGATGGGTGTCATTACTAGATAACATTAGTATATCTAGCTGTTATCAACTACATGATGGGTGTCATTACTAGATAACATTAGTATATCTAGCTGTTATCAACTACATGATGGGTGTCATTACTTGATGACAGCTAGATATATCTAGCTGTTATCAACTACATGATGGGTGTCATTATAACAGCTAGATATACTAACTACATGATGGGTGTCATTATAACAGCCAGATATACTAACGTTAGCTAGCTACATGATGGGTGTCATTATAACAGCTAGATATACTAACATTAGCTAACTAGGTAACTACATGATGGGTGTCATTATAACAGCTAGATATACTAACATTAGCTAACTAGCTAACTACATGATGGGTGTCATTATAACAGCTAGATATACTAATGTGATGGGTGTCATTATAACAGCTAGATATACTAACTACATGATGGGTGTCATTATAACAGCCAGATATACTAACATTAGCTAACTACATGATGGGTGTCATTATAACAGCTAAATATACTAACTACATGATGGGTGTCATTATAACAGCTAGATATACTAACATTAGCTAGCTAACTACATGATGGGTGTCATTACTTGATGACAGCTAGATATACTAACATTAGCTAGCTAACTACATGATGGGTGTCATTACTAGATAACATTAGTATATCTAGCTGTTATCAACTACATGATGGGTGTCATTACTTGATGACAGCTAGATATACTAACATTAGCTAGCTAACTACATGATGGGTGTCATTACTAGATAACATTAGTATATCTAGCTGTTATCAACTACATGATGGGTGTCATTACTAGATAACATTAGTATATAACATTAGTTATAACTACATGATGGGTGTCATTACTTGATGACAGCTAGATATCTAACATTAGTTATCAACTACATGATGGGTGTCATTACTTGATGACAGCTAGATATACTAACATTAGCTAGCTAACTACATGATGGGTGTCATTACTAGATAACATTAGTATATCTAGCTGTTATCAACTACATGATGGGTGTCATTACTAGATAACATTAGTATATCTAGCTGTTATCAACTACATGATGGGTGTCATTACTTGATGACAGCTAGATATACTAACATTAGCTAGCTAGCTACATGATGGGTGTCATTACTTGATGACAGCTAGATATACTAACATTAGCTAGCTACATGATGGGTGTCATTACTAGATAACATTAGTATATCTAGCTGTTATCAACTACATGATGGGTGTCATTACTAGCTAACATTAGTATATCTAGCTGTTATCAACTACATGATGGGTGTCATTACTAGATGACAGCTAGATATACTAACATTAGCTAGCTAACTACATGATGGGTGTCATTACTAGATAACATTAGTATATCTAGCTGTTATCAGCTACATGATGGGTGTCATTACTAGATAACATTAGTATATCTAGCTGTTATCAACTACATGATGGGTGTCATTACTAGATAACATTAGTATATCTAGCTGATATCAACTACATGATGGGTGTCATTACTAGATAACATTAGTATATCTAGCTGTTATCAACTACATGATGGGTGTCATTACTAGATAACATTAGTATATCTAGCTGTTATCAACTACATGATGGGTGTCATTACTAGATAACATTAGTATATCTAGCTGTTATCAACTACATGATGGGTGTCATTACTAGATAACATTAGTATATCTAGCTGTTATCAGCTACATGATGGGTGTCATTACTAGATAACATTAGTATATCTAGCTGTTATCAACTACATGATGGGTGTCATTACTAGATAACATTAGTATATCTAGCTGTTATCAACTACATGATGGGTGTCATTACTTGATGACAGCTAGATATACTAACGTTAGCTAGCTAACTACATGATGGGTGTCATTACTAGATAACATTAGTATATCTAGCTGTTATCAGCTACATGATGGGTGTCATTACTAGATAACATTAGTATATCTAGCTGTTATCAACTACATGATGGGTGTCATTACTAGATAACATTAGTATATCTAGCTGTTATCAACTACATGATGGGTGTCATTACTAGATAACATTAGTATATCTAGCTGTTATCAACTACATGATGGGTGTCATTACTTGATAACATTAGTATATCTAGCTGTTATCAACTACATGATGGGTGTCATTACTAGATAACATTAGTATATCTAGCTGTTATCAACTACATGATGGGTGTCATTACTAGATAACATTAGTATATCTAGCTGTTATCAGCTACATGATGGGTGTCATTATAACAGCTAGATATACTAACATTAGCTAACTAGCTAACTACATGATGGGTGTCATTATAACAGCTAGATATACTAATGTGATGGGTGTCATTATAACAGCTAGATATACTAACTACATGATGGGTGTCATTATAACAGCCAGATATACTAACATTAGCTAACTACATGATGGGTGTCATTACAACGGCTAAATATACTAACTACATGATGGGTGTCATTATAACAGCTAGATATACTAACATTAGCTAGCTAACTACATGATGGGTGTCATTACTTGATGACAGCTAGATATACTAACATTAGCTAGCTAACTACATGATGGGTGTCATTACTAGATAACATTAGTATATCTAGCTGTTATCAACTACATGATGGGTGTCATTAACATTAGATGACAGCTACATGATATACTTGATAGCTACTAGCTACATGATGGGTGTCATTACTTGATGACATTAGTATATCTAGCTGTTATCAACTACATGATGGGTGTCATTACTAGATAACATTAGTATATCTAGCTGTTATCAACTACATGATGGGTGTCATTACTAGATAACATTAGTATATCTAGCTGTTATCAGCTACATGATGGGTGTCATTACTAGATAACATTAGTATATCTAGCTGTTATCAACTACATGATGGGTGTCATTACTTGATGACAGCTAGATATACTAACGTTAGCTAGCTAGCTAACTACATGATGGGTGTCATTATAACAGCTAGATATACTAACGTTAGCTAGCTAGCTAACTACATGATGGGTGTCATTATAACAGCTAGATATACTAACGTTAGCTAGCTACATGATGGGTGTCATTATAACAGCTAGATATACTAACATTATCTAGCTACATGATGGGTGTCATTATAACAGCTAGATATACTAACATTATCTAGCTACATGATGGGTGTCATTATAACAGCTAGATATACTAATGTTAGCTAGCTACATGATGGGTGTAATTATAACAGCTAGATATACTAAGGTTAGTTTATGAGTCCATCCCGTCTATGTGACGGAAGGCTAGTCATATTCCGTGGTCCAGAGTGGGTGTTCCAGTTCAAATTGACAGTGCGGTATAGCCACCACACGTTTTACTGAAAAACAACCTGTTTTCTACCATTGTCCATATCCTCTCATCCCTTCCTTTCCTCTTCTCTCCATCCATCCCTCCTTCTCTCCTCCCTCTAGGTATATGTACCATGTCCTGACTAAGAACACGACGGTAACCGACAGCAACAGGAACTTGCTGGTGGAGACCATTCGCTCCATCACTGAGATACTCATCTGGGGAGACCAGAACGACAGCTCCGTCTTCGAGTAAGACTTTAACCACGACTCTATTTTATTCTACTCTATTCTGTTCTACTCCTCTATTCCTATCTATTGTACTCTACTCTATTCTGTTCTACTCCTCTATTCCTATCTATTGTACTCTACTCTACTCTATTAAACACGGTTCTATTCCTATCTATTGTACTATACTCTACTCTATTCTGTTCTACTCCTATCTATTGTACTGCTCTGGCTCCCCAATGGTGGAACAAACTCCCTCACGACGCCAGGACAGCGGAGTCAATCACCACCTTCCGGAGACACCTGAAACCCCACCTCTTTAAGGAATACTTAGGATAGGATAAAGTAATCCTTCTTCCCCCCTTAAAATATTTAGATGCACTATTGTAAAGTGGCTGTTCCACTGGATGTCATAAGGTGAATGCACCAATTTGTAAGTCGCTCTGGATAAGAGCGTCTGCTAAATGACTTAAATGTAAATGTAAATGTACTATACTCTACTCTATTCTGTTCTACTCCTCTTCCTATCTATTGTACTCTACTCTATTAAACACAGTTCTATTCCTATCTATTGTACTCTACTCTACTCTATTCTGTTCTACTCCTCTTCCTATCTATTGTACTCTACTCTATTAAACACAGTTCTATTCCTATCTATTGTACTATACTCTACTCTATTCTGTTCTACTCCTCTATTCCTATCTATTGTACTCTACTCTATTCTGTTCTACTCCTCTATTCATATCTATTGTACTCTACTCTATTAAACACTGTTCTATTCCTATCTATTGTACTCTACTCTACTCTATTCTGCTCTATTCTTAGTTCTACTTTATTCTACTCTATTCAGTTCTATTCCTCTATTGTACTATACTCTACTTTATTCTGCTCTATTCTTAGTTCTACTCTATTCCTCTCTATTGTACCATACTCTACTTAATTCTACTCTACTTTATTCTACTCTACTTTACTCTACTCTATTCTTCTCTATTGTACCATACTCTACTTAATTCTACTCTACTTTATTCTACTCTACTCTATATTCTACTCTATTCCTTTCTATTGTACCATATTCTACTCTACTTAATTCTACTCTACTTTATTCTACTCTACTTTATTCTACTCTACTTTATTCTACTCTACTTTATTCTACTCTATTCCTATCTATTGTACCATACTCTACTTAATTCTACTCTACTTTATTCTACTCTACTCTATTCCTCTCTATTGTACCATACTCTACTTAATTCTACTCTACTTTATTCTACTCTACTTTATTCTACTCTATATTCTACTCTATTCCTCTCTATTTTACCATTTCTACTTTATTCTACTCTATTCCTCTCTATTGTACCATACTCTACTTAATTCTACTCTACTTTATTCTACTCTCTATATTCTACTCTCTTAATGTTCCTCTACTTAATGCTACCATACTCTTATTCTAATCCTATTCTACTCTATTCCTCTCTATTTACCTACTCTATATTCTACTCTACTTTATTCCACTCTACTTTATTCTACTCTACTTAATGCTACTCTACTTTAATTCTACTCTATATTCTACTCTATTCCTCTCTATTGTACCATACTCTACTTAATGCTACTCTACTTAATGCTACTCTACTTTATTCTACTCTATATTCTACTCTATTCCTCTCTATTGTACCATACTCTACTCTATTCTACTCTACTTTATTCCACTCTACTTTATTCTACTCTACTTAATGCTACTCTACTTTATTCTACTCTATATTCTACTCTATTCCTCTCTATTGTACCATACTCTACTTAATGCTACTCTACTTAATGCTACTCTACTTTATTCTACTCTACTTAATGCTACTCTACTTTATTGTACCACTTAATGCTACTCTACTTTATTCTACTCTATATGCTACTCTACTTTATCCTACTCTACTTAATTCTACTCTACGTAATGCTACTCTACTTTATTCTACTCTACTTAATGCTACTCTACTTTAATCTACTCTACTTTATTCTACTCTACTTAATGCTACTCTACTTAATGCTACTCTACTTTATTCTACTCTATATTCTACTCTATTCATCTCTATTGTACCATACTCTACTTAATACTACTCTACTTAATGCTACTCTACTTTATTCTACTCTACTTAATGCTACTCTACTTTATTCTACTCTACTTAATGCTACTCTACTTTGTTCTACTCTACTTAATGCTACTCTACTTTATTCTACTTACTTAATGCTACTCTACTTAATGCTACTCTACTTAATGCTACTCTACTTAATGCTACTCTACTTAATGCTACTCTACTTAATGCTACTCTACTTTATTCTAGTCTATATTCTACTCTATTCCTCTCTATTGTACCCTACTCTACTTAATTCTACTCTACTTAATTCTACTCTACTTAATTCTACTCTACTTTATTATACTCTACTTTATTCTACTCTATTCCTCTCTATTGTTCCATACTCTACTTTATTCTACTCTGTATTCTACTCTATTCCTCTCTATTGTACCCTACTCTACTTAATTCTACTCTACTTTATTCTACTCTACTTTATTCTACTCTATTCCTCTCTATTGTTCCATACTCTACTTTTATTCTACTCTGTATTCTACTCTATTCCTCTCTATTGTACCCTACTCTACTTAATTCTACTCTACTTGATTCTACTCTACTTGATTCTACTCTACTTTATTCTACTCTACTTTATTCTACTCTGTATCTTCTCTGTTCTCAGCTTCTTCCTGGAGAAGAACATGTTTGCGTTCTTTCTGAATATCCTTCGTCAGAAGTCCGGTCGCTACGTCTGTGTCCAGCTACTCCAGACGCTCAACATCCTGTTTGAAAATATCAGCCACGAGACGTCGCTCTGTGAGTACACACACACACACACACACACACACACACACACACACACACACACACACACACACACACACACACACACACACACACACTGGCCACCTGTGGTTTCGATGCCCCAGAGTTTTAATCAGCCTGAATAAGATATTTCAGTTCTATAACTGTGTTCTCCTCATCTAGATTACCTGCTGTCCAACAACCACATCAACTCCCATCATATAACTGTGTCCTCCTCCTCCTCTAGATTACCTGCTGTCCAACAACCACGTCAACTCCTCCCATCATATAACTGTGTCCTCCTCCTCCTCTAGATTACCTGCTGTCCAACAACCACGTCAACTCCTCCCATCATATAACTGTGTTCCTCCTCCTCTAGATTACCTGCTGTCCAACAACCACGTCAACTCCCATCATATAACTGTGTCCTCCTCCTCCTCTAGATTACCTGCTGTCCAACAACCACGTCAACTCCCATCATATAACTGTGTCCTCCTCCTCCTCTAGATTACCTGCTGTCCAACAACCACGTCAACTCCCATCATATAACTGTGTCCTCCTCCTCCTCTAGACTACCTGCTGTCCAACAACCACGTCAACTCCTCCCATCATATAACTGTGTCCTCCTCCTCCTCTAGATTACCTGCTGTCCAACAACCACGTCAACTCCCATCATATAACTGTGTCCTCCTCTTCCTCTAGACTACCTGCTGTCCAACAACCACGTCAACTCCTCCCATCATATAACTGTGTCCTCCTCCTCCTCTAGATTACCTGCTGTCCAACAACCACGTCAACTCCTCCCATCATATAACTGTGTCCTCCTCCTCCTCTAGATTACCTGCTGTCCAACAACCACGTCAACTCCTCCCATCATATAACTGTGTCCTCCTCCTCTCTCCTCCTCCTCTAGACTACCTGCTGTCCAACAACCACGTCAACTCCATCATATAACTGTGTCCTCCTCCTCTAGACTACCTGCTGTCCAACAACCACGTCAACTCCATCATATAACTGTGTCCTCCTCCTCCTCTAGATTACCTGCTGTCCAACAACCACGTCAACTCCTCCCATCATATAACTGTGTCCTCCTCCTCCTCTAGATTACCTGCTGTCCAACAACCACGTCAACTCCTCCCATCATATAACTGTGTCCTCCTCCTCCTCTAGACTACCTGCTGTCCAACAACCACGTCAACTCCTCCCATCATATAACTGTGTCCTCCTCCTCTAGATTACCTGCTGTCCAACAACCACGTCAACTCCCATCATATAACTGTCTCCTCCTCCTCTACCTGCTGTCCAACAACCACGTCAACTCCTCCCATCATATAACTGTGTTCTCCTCCTCATCTCTCCTCCTCCTCTAGATTACCTGCTGTCCAACAACCACGTCAACTCCATCATATAACTGTGTCCTCCTCCTCTAGATTACCTGCTGTCCAACAACCACGTCAACTCCCATCATATAACTGTGTTCTCCTCCTCATCTCTCCTCCTCCTCTAGATTACCTGCTGTCCAACAACCACGTCAACTCCCATCATATAACTGTGTCCTCCTCCTCTAGATTACCTGCTGTCCAACAACCACGTCAACTCCTCCCATCATATAACTGTGTCCTCCTCCTCTCTCCTCCTCCTCTAGATTACCTGCTGTCCAACAACCACGTCAACTCCTCCCATCATATAACTGTGTCCTCCTCCTCTCTCCTCCTCCTCTAGATTACCTGCTGTCCAACAACCACGTCAACTCCTCCCATCATATAACTGTGTCCTCCTCCTCTCCTCCTCTCTCCTCTCCTCCTCCTCCTCTAGACTACCTGCTGTCCAACAACCACGTCAACTCCTCCCATCATATAACTGTGTCCTCCTCCTCCTCCTCCTCCTCTCCTCCTCCTCCTCTAGACTACCTGCTGTCCAACAACCACGTCAACTCCTCCCATCATATAACTCCTCTCTCCTCCTCCTCCTCCTCTCTCTCCTCCTCCTCTAGACTACCTGCTGTCCAACAACCACGTCAACTCCCATCATATAACCCTCCTATAACTGTGTCCTCCTCCTCCTCTCTCCTCCTCCTCTAGACTACCTGCTGTCCAACAACCACGTCAACTCCTCCCATCATATAACTGTGTCCTCCTCCTCTCTCCTCCTCCTCTCTCCTCCTCTAGATTACCTGCTGTCCAACAACCACGTCAACTCCTCCCATCATATAACTGTGTCCTCCTCCTCTCTCCTCCTCCTCTCTCCTCCTCCTCTAGACTACCTGCTGTCCAACAACCACGTCAACTCCATCATATAACTGTGTCCTCCTCCTCCTCTCTCCTCCTCCTCTCTCCTCCTCCTCCTCTCTCCTCCTCCTCTAGACTACCTGCTGTCCAACAACCACGTCAACTCCTCCCATCATATAACTGTGTCCTCCTCCTCTCTCCTCCTCCTCCTCTAGACTACCTGCTGTCCAACAACCACGTCAACTCCATCATATAACTGTGTCCTCCTCCTCCTCTCTCCTCCTCCTCTCTCCTCCTCCTCTCTCCTCCTCCTCTCTCCTCCTCCTCTAGACTACCTGCTGTCCAACAACCACGTCAACTCCTCCCATCATATAACTGTGTCCTCCTCCTCTAGACTACCTGCTGTCCAATAACCACGTCAACTCCTCCCATCATATAACTGTGTCCTCCTCCTCTAGATTACCTGCTGTCCAACAACCACGTCAACTCCATCATATAACTGTGTCCTCCTCTCTCCTCTTCCTCTAGATTACCTGCTGTCCAACAACCACGTCAACTCCATCATATAACTGTGTCCTCCTCCTCCTCTCTCCTCCTCCTCTAGACTACCTGCTGTCCAACAACCACGTCAACTCCTCCCATCATATAACTGTGTCCTCCTCCTCCTCCTCCTCTCTCTCCTCCTCCTCTAGACTACCTGCTGTCCAACAACCACGTCAACTCCTCCCATCATATAACTGTGTCCTCCTCCTCTCTCCTCCTCCTCTAGACTACCTGCTGTCCAACAACCACGTCAACTCCTCCCATCATATAACTGTGTCCTCCTCCTCTCTCCTCCTCCTCTCTCCTCCTCCTCTCTCCTCCTCCTCTAGACTACCTGCTGTCCAACAACCACGTCAACTCCTCCCATCATATAACTGTGTCCTCCTCCTCTCTCCTCCTCCTCTCTCCTCCTCCTCTAGACTACCTGCTGTCCAACAACCACGTCAACTCCCATCATATAACTGTGTCCTCCCTCCTCCTCTCTCCTCCTCCTCTCTCCTCCTCCTCTAGACTACCTGCTGTCCAACAACCACGTCAACTCCTCCCATCATATAACTGTGTCCTCCTCCTCTCTCCTCCTCCTCTCTCCTCCTCCTCCTCCTCCTCTCTCCTCCTCCTCTAGACTACCTGCTGTCCAACAACCACGTCAACTCCTCCCATCATATAACTGTGTCCTCCTCCTCTCTCCTCCTCCTCCTCCTCCTCTCTCCTCCTCCTCTAGACTACCTGCTGTCCAACAACCACGTCAACTCCTCCCATCATATAACTTTGTCCTCCTCCGAGGAGATCCTCCTCCTCTAGACTACCTGCTGTCCAATAACCCTGTCAACTCCATCATATAACTGTGTCCTCCACTCTCCTCCTCCTCTCTCCTCCTCCCTCTCTCCTCCTCCTCTCTCCTCCTCCTCTAGATTACCTGCTGTCCAACAACCACGTCAACTCCCATCATATAACGAGGTGATCCTCCTCTCTCCTCCTCCTCTAGATTACCTGCTGTCCAATAACCACGTCAACTCCTCCCATCATATAACTGTGTCCTCCTCCTCTCTCCTCCTCTTCTCTCTCCTGAGGGACCTCCTCTAGACTACCTGCTTCAATAACCAGGTGAACTCCATCATCGTCCACAAGTTTGACTTCTCAGGTGAGGGGAGATCATGGCCTATTATGTGTCCTTCCTGAAGACGAGGTGACTCAAACTGAACAACCACACCGTACACTTCTTCTATAACGAGGTGAGGGACAACCACACCGTACACTTCTTCTATAACGAGGTGAGGGACAACCACACCGTACACTTCTTCTATAACGAGGTGAGGGACAACCACACCGTACACTTCTTCTATAACGAG
The DNA here is from genome assembly GCF_021184085.1 of Oncorhynchus gorbuscha. Lineage (NCBI taxonomy): Eukaryota > Metazoa > Chordata > Actinopteri > Salmoniformes > Salmonidae > Oncorhynchus > Oncorhynchus gorbuscha. Next base: position 73,678 of record NW_025745792.1, on the reverse strand, counting down.
GTGAGGGGCTGGACAACCACACCGTACACTTCTTCTATAACGAGGTGAGGGACAACCACACCGTACACTTCTTCTATAACGAGGTGAGGGACAACCACACCGTACACTTCTTCTATAACGAGGTGAGGGGCTGGACAACCACACCGTACACTTCTTCTATAACGAGGTGAGGGACAACCACACCGTACACTTCTTCTATAACGAGGTGAGGGGCTGGACAACCACACCGTACACTTCTTCTATAACGAGGTGAGGGGCTGGACAACCACACCGTACACTTCTTCTATAACGAGGTGAGGGGCGGGACAACCACACCGTACACTTCTTCTATAACGAGGTGAGGGACAACCACACCGTACACTTCTTCTATAACGAGGTGAGGGACAACCACACCGTACACTTCTTCTATAACGAGGTGAGGGACAACCACACCGTACACTTCTTCTATAACGAGGTGAGGGGCTGGACAACCACACCGTACACTTCTTCTATAACGAGGTGAGGGGCTGGACAACCACACCGTACACTTCTTCTATAACGAGGTGAGGGGCTGGACAACCACACCGTACACTTCTTCTATAACGAGGTGAGGGGCTGGACAACCACACCGTACACTTCTTCTATAACGAGGTGAGGGGCTGGACAACCACACCGTACACTTCTTCTATAACGAGGTGAGGGACAACCACACCGTACACTTCTTCTATAACGAGGTGAGGGGCTGGACAACCACACCGTACACTTCTTCTATAACGAGGTGAGGGGCTGGACAACCACACCGTACACTTCTTCTATAACGAGGTGAGGGGCGGGGGGCTGGACAACCACACCGTACACTTCTTCTATAACGAGGTGAGGGGCTGGGGGCTGGACAACCACACCGTACACTTCTTCTATAACGAGGTGAGGGGCGGGGGCTGGACAACCACACCGTACACTTCTTCTATAACGAGGTGAGGGGTGGGGGGCTGGACAACCACACCGTACACTTCTTCTATAACGAGGTGAGGGGGTGGGGGGCTGGACAACCACACCGTACACTTCTTCTATAACGAGGTGAGGGGGGTGGGGGGCTGGACAACCACACCGTACACTTCTTCTATAACGAGGTGAGGGGCGGGGGCTGGACAACCACACCGTACACTTCTTCTATAACGAGGTGAGGGGCTGGACAACCACACCGTACACTTCTTCTATAACGAGGTGAGGGGGCTGGACAACCACACCGTACACTTCTTCTATAACGAGGTGAGGGGCGGGGGCTGGACAACCACACCGTACACTTCTTCTATAACGAGGTGAGGGGGCGGGGGCTGGACAACCACACCGTACACTTCTTCTATAACGAGGTGAGGGGCGGGGGCTGGACAACCACACCGTACACTTCTTCTATAACGAGGTGAGGGGTGGGGGCTGGACAACCACACCGTACACTTCTTCTATAACGAGGTGAGGGGGTGGGGAGGGGCTGGACAACCACACCGTACACTTCTTCTATAACGAGGTGAGGGGGTGGGGGGGCTGGACAACCACACCGTACACTTCTTCTATAACGAGGTGAGGGGCGGGGGCTGGACAACCACACCGTACACTTCTTCTATAACGAGGTGAGGGGCTGGGGGGCTGGACAACCACACCGTACACTTCTTCTATAACGAGGTGAGGGGGCTGGACAACCAAACCGTACACTTCTTCTATAACGAGGTGAGGGGTGGGGGCTGGACAACCACACCGTACACTTCTTCTATAACGAGGTGAGGGGCGGGGGCTGGACAACCACACCGTACACTTCTTCTATAACGAGGTGAGGGGCGAGGGGCTGGACAACCACACCGTACACTTCTTCTATAACGAGGTGAGGGGGGGGCTGGACAACCACACCGTACACTTCTTCTATAACGAGGTGAGGGGCGGGGGCTGGACAACCACACCGTACACTTCTTCTATAACGAGGTGGGGGGGGGGGGGCCTGGACAACCACACCGTACACTTCTTCTATAACGAGGTGAGGGGCGGGGGCTGGACAACCACACCGTACACTTCTTCTATAACGAGGTGAGGGGCGGGGGCTGGACAACCACACCGTACACTTCTTCTATAACGAGGTGAGGGGGTGGGGGCTGGACAACCACACCGTACACTTCTTCTATAACGAGGTGAGGGGCGGGGGCTGGACAACCACACCGTACACTTCTTCTATAACGAGGTGAGGGGCGGGGGCTGGACAACCACACCGTACACTTCTTCTATAACGAGGTGAGGGGCGAGGGGGGGGCTGGACAACCACACCGTACACTTCTTCTATAACGAGGTGAGGGGGGGGGGGGGGCTGGACAACCACACAGAGTCTACTAAATGACTCACGACTGTAAGTGGCTCTGGATAGTCTGTTACATGACTAACATGTAAATGTAGGGAATATATATTGGGAATGAGGGGCCATAATGTAGGGCCCTATATAGGGAATGAGGGACCGTAATGTAGGGCCCTATATAGGGAATGAGGGGCCATAATGTAGTGCCCTATAGGGAATGAGGGACCGTAATGTAGGGCCCTATATAGGGAATGAGGGACCGTAATGTAGGGCCCTATATAGGGAATGAGGGACCGTAATGTAGAGCCCTATATAGGGAATGAGGGACCGTAATGTAGGGCTCTATATAGGGAATGAGGGGCCATAATGTAGTGCCCGGTTTAGGGAATGAGGGACCGTAATGTAGTGCCCTATATAGGGAATGAGGGACCGGGTGCCCTATATAGGGAATGAGGGTAGGCCCGGTTTAGGGAATGAGGGACCGTAATGTAGGGCTCTATATAGGGAATGAGGGGCTGTAATGTAGTGCCCGGTATAGGGAATGAGGGACCGTAATGTAGTGCCCTATATAGGGAATGAGGGACCGTAATGTAGTGCTCTATATAGGGAATGAGGGGCTGTAATGTAGTGCCCGGTATAGGGAATGAGGGACCGTAATGTAGGGCCCTGTATAGGGAATGAGGGACCGTAATGTAGGGCCCTATATAGGGAATGAGGGACCGTAATGTAGGGCCCTATATAGGGAATGAGGGACCGTAATGTAGGGCCCTGTATAGGGAATGAGGGACCGTAATGTAGGGCCCTGTATAGGGAATGAGGGACCGTAATGTAGGGCCCTGTATAGGGAATGAGGGACCGTAATGTAGTGCCCTATATAGGGAATGAGGGACCGTAATGTAGTGCCCTATATAGGGAATGAGGGACCGTAATGTAGGGCCCTGTATAGGGAATGAGGGACCGTAATGTAGGGCCCTATATAGGGAATGAGGGACCGTAATGTAGGGCCCTATATAGGGAATGAGGGACCGTAATGTCATTCCCTATATAGTGAATGAGGGACCATAATGTAGGGCCCTATATAGGGAATGAGGGACCATAATGTAGGGCCCTATATAGTGAATGAGGGGCCATAATGTAGGGCCCTATATAGGGCATGAGGGGCCTTTTGGGACACGACCTTTGCGATTGACCTTTGTTTTTCAGCACTCGACCTTTGGCTTCTGTGTATGGGGTAAAGTTATTGGTGTACTGTCGATGGTAGCTCCTCTCGTAGCCCAATTCCCCCTCTCTTCCTGAAGTGTGCACTTGACCATTTGTCCGTCGTGGATTTAAAAGCATCGGATTGGCTGGAGTTTCCCTCCCAT
>NW_025745792.1:62500-65000 GCF_021184085.1 Oncorhynchus gorbuscha | reverse complement strand
TGCTGTTAGACACTACACAGCTACCTGACTACCCAGGAGCCAGTTAGACACTACACAGCTACCTGACTACCCAGGAGCCAGTTAGACACTACACAGCTACCTGACTACCCAGGAGCCCTGCTGTTAGACACTACACAGCTACCTGACTACCCAGGAGCCTGTTAGACACTACACAGCTACCTGACTACCCAGGAGTCTGTTAGACACTACACAACTACCTGACTACCCAGGAGCCCTGCTGTTAGACACTACACAGCTACCTGACTACCCAGGAGTCTGTTAGACACTACACAACTACCTGACTACCCAGGAGTCTGTTAGACACTACACAACTACCTGACTACCCAGGAGTCTGTTAGACACTACACAGCTACCTGACTACCCAGGAGTCTGTTAGACACTACACAACTACCTGACTACCCAGGAGTCTGTTAGACACTACACAGCTACCTGACTACCCAGGAGCCAGTTAGACACTACACAGCTGCCTGACTACCCAGGAGTCTGTTAGACACTACACAACTACCTGACTACCCAGGAGTCTGTTAGACACTACACAGCTACCTGACTACCCATGAGTCTGTTAGACACTACACAACTACCTGACTACCCAGGAGCCAGTTAGACACTACACAGCTACCTGACTACCGTTAACCTTGTGTATGCTCTCTCCCTCCCCTCCCTCTCACCATCCCCCTACCCCTTCCCTCTCTCTCCCTCCTCTTCCTTCTCTCCCTCCTCTTCCTTCTCTCTCTCCTCTTCCTTCTCTCTCTCCTCTTCTCTCCTCTTCTCTCCTCTTCTCTCCTCTTCTCTCCTCTTCTCTCCTCTTCTCTCCTCTTCTCTCCTCTCCTCTTCCTCCTCTCTCTCCTCTCCCTCCTCTTCCTCCTCTTCCTCTCTCTCCTCTTCTCTCCCTCTCTCCTTCTCTCTTTCTCTCCTCTTCCTTCCCTTCCTCCTCTCCCCATCTCCTCCTCTCCTCTCTCTCCCCATCTCCTCCTCTCCTCTTCCTCCTCGCACTCTTACCTCCCGTGGGCCTAACTCCAGTCTCATGTAAGTCTAATTAATAAATGCACCTCACTGAATGTGTGTGTGTGTGTATATAGTAATCATTAATGTTATTAATTATATTATTGACTTGGGCTTATCATTTAAATGTGTAAACTGACCTGCCTGCTTTTTGTTGGTTTCTGTGTAATTCAAACCCATCGTTTCAAGTCAACTGTTATAATACTGATATACAGTTATAATACACATTTTCTAAGAGGTGAAACATTCCTGAATTGTTTTCAACGCCAGGCCTCTGAACAACTCCGTTCAACCGTTCACGATGAGTATTCAGAATGCTACGATGAAGCATGTCTTCTTCGTAAGGACTGGAGTTTGGAGGACTGGAGTTTGGCCTACCGTGATGACCTATTGTCAGAAACCAGAGTTGGTAGTCCTCCATATCGGTCTCTTTTTAGAGTAGAGTCCTTCATATCAGTCTCAGAGTAGAGTCCTCCACATCAGTCTCAGAGTAGAGTCCTCCACACCAGTCTCAGAGTAGAGTCCTCCACATCAGTCTCAGAGTAGAGTCCTCCACATCAGTCTCAGAGTAGAGTCCTCCACACCAGTCTCAGAGTAGAGTCCTCCACATCAGTCTCAGAGTAGAGTCCTCCACATCAGTCTCAGAGTAGAGTCCCCCACAACCAGTCTCGGAGTAGAGTCCCCCACAACCAGTCTCGGAGTAGAGTCCCCCACAACCAGTCTCGGAGTAGAGTCCCCCACAACCAGTCTCGGAGTAGAGTCCCCCACAACCAGTCTCGGAGTAGAGTCCCCCACAACCAGTCTCGGAGTAGAGTCCCCCACAACCAGTCTCGGAGTAGAGTCCCCCACAACCAGTCTCGGGAGTAGAGTCCCCACAACCAGTCTCGGAGTAGAGTCCCCCACAACCGGTCTCGGAGTAGAGTCCCCCACAACCGGTCTCGGAGTAGAGTCCCCACAACCGGTCTCGGAGTAGAGTCCCCCACAACCGGTCTCGGAGTAGAGTCCCCACCCGGTCTCGGAGTAGACAACCGGTCTCGGAGTAGAGTCCCCCACAACCGGTCTCGGAGTAGAGTCCCCCACAACCGGTCTCGGAGTCCCCACAACCGGTCTCGGAGTAGAGTCCCCCACAACCGGTCTCGGAGTAGAGTCCCCCACAACCGGTCTCGGAGTAGAGTCCCCCACAACCGGTCTCGGAGTAGAGTCCCCCACAACCGGTCTCGGAGTAGAGTCCCCCACAACCGGTCTCGGAGTAGAGTCCCCACAACCGGTCTCGGAGTAGAGTCCCCCACAACCGGTCTCGGAGTAGAGTCCCCCACAACCGGTCTCGGAGTAGAGTCCCCACAACCGGTCTCGGAGTAGAGTCCCCACAACCGGTCTCGGAGTAGAGTCCCCCACAACCGGTCTCGGAGTAGAGTCCCCCACAACCGGTCTCGGAGTAGAGTCCCCCACAACCGGTCTCGGAGTAGAGTCCCCCACA